>NC_081421.1:34114004-34414004 GCF_949786415.1 Peromyscus eremicus
CTCAGCTGGTCTTGTTTCCTCTGACTGGAGGCCTCTGAGTCCTCATCCAGTGTGGGTCTCAGCTGAATTGCTGCTCGAAAGCCTGAACACTTAACCAGACAAATGCTTCTAGTTTCTGGTCCTCACACCTTATAAACCTTTCTGCTTTCTACCACTACTCCCTGGAATTAAAGGCTGCTTTCTAGCATTAAAGGCATGAGTCACCATGCCTGGCTGTTTCCAATTCGGCCTTGAACTCACAGAGATCCAGAGGGATTTCTGTCTCTGGAATGCTAGGATTAAAGGCATGTGCTAACATTTTCTAGCCTAAGTATCTTGTGGCTTTTCTGTTCTCTGACCCCAGATAAGTTTATTAAGGTACACAATATTTTGGGGAACACAATACCACCACATATCTTTGTGAGTTCAAGTTGGGCTACATAGTGAGGTCCTGTATCTGAACGTTGTTGTTTGTAAATAATATAAGATACAGGGACTCAAAATTAAAGGACTTAGAACACTTGCTAAATGTTTTTTTGTTTGTTTGTTTGTTTTTAATTTTTTTATTTTTATTTTACAATACAATTCAGTTCTACATATCGGCCACGGATTCCCTTGTTCTCCCCCCTCCTGCCCCCCTCACCTTCCCCCCAGCCCACCCCCCCATTCCCACCTCCTCCAGGACAAAGCCTTCCCCGTGGACTGAGATCAACCTGGTAGACTCAGTCCAGGTAGGTCCAGTCCCCTCCTCCCAGGACGAGCCAAGCGATCCTGCATAGGCCCCAGGTTTCAAACAGCCAACTCATGCAATGAGCACAGGACCCAGTCCCACTGCCTGGATGCCTCCCAAACAGATCAAACCAATCAACTGTCTCACCCATTCAGAGGGCCTGATCCAGTTGGTGACCCCTCAGCCATTGGTTCATAGTTCATGTGTTTCCATTTGTTTGGCTATTTGTCCCTGTGCTTTATCCAACCTTGGTCTCAACAATTCTCACTCATATAAACCCTCCTCATTCTCACTAATTGGACTCCCAGAGATCCACCCGGGGCCTAGCCATGGATCTCTGCATCCAGATCCCTCAGTAGTTGGATGAGGTTTCTAGCACGACAATTAGGGTGTTTGGTCATCCCATCACCAGAGTAGGTCAGTTCGGGCTGTATCTCGACCATTGCCAGCAGTCTGTTGTGGGGGTATCTTTGTGGATTTCTGTGGGCCTCTCTAGCACTTTGCTTCTTCATTTACCATGGTCTCCTGTTCCTTGTTCTCCCTCTCTGTTCTTGATCCAGCTGGGATCTCCCACTCCCTCAAGCTCTCTTTCCCTCGACCCTCACCCTTCACTACCCCCACTCATGTCCAGGCTGTTCATGTAGATCTCATTCCATTTCTCTGTCATTGGGCAATCCCCGTGTCTTTCTTGGAGTCCTGTTTTCCAGGTAGCCTCCCTGGTGATGTGAGTAGCAGTCCAGTCATCCTTGTTCCACAACTAGTATCCTCCTATGAGTGAGTACATACCATGTTTGTCTTTCTGAGTCTGGGTTACCTCACTCAGGATGATTTTTTCTAGATCCATCCATTTGTCTGCAAACCTCATGATGTCATTGTTTTTCTCTGCTGAGTAGTATTCCATTGTGTATATGTACCACATTTTGTTTATCCAGTTGAAGGGCATCTAGGTTGTTTCCATGTTCTGGCTATTACAAACAATGCTGATATGAACATAGCTGAACAAGTGCTCTTGTGGTGTGGTTGAACATTCCTTGGGTATATGCCCAAGAGTGGTATAGCTGGATCTTGGGGGAGATGGATTCCCAATTTTCTAAGAAAGCGTCATATTGATTTCCAAAGTGGTTGTACAAGCTTGCATTCCCACCAGCAGTGGAGGAGAGTTCCCCTAGCTCCACATCCTCTCCAGCATAAGGTTTCTTCAGTGTTTTTGATCTTAGCCATTCTGACAAGCATAAGGTGGTATCTCAGAGTTGTTCGAATTTGCATTTCCCTGATGATTAGGGATGTTGAGCAATTCCTTAAATGTCTTTCAGCCATTTGAGTTTCCTCTGTTGAGAATTCTCTGTTTAGTTTTATAGCCCATTTCTTAATTGGACTGTTGGGCATTTTGATGTCTAATTTCTTGAGTTCCTTATATATTCTGGATATCAGTCCTCTGTCAGATGTGGGGTTGGTGAAGATCTTTTCCCATTCTGTAGGCTGTCACTTTGCCTTGTTGACCGTATCCTTTGCTCTACAAAAGCTTCTCAGTTTCAAGAGGTCCCATTGATTGATTGTTTCTCTCAGTGTCTGTGCTACTGGTGTTCTATTTAGAAAGTGGTCTCCTATGCCAATGCGTTCAAGACTACTTCCTACTTTCTCTTCTAGCAGGTTCAGTGTAGCTGGATTTATGTTGAGGTCCTTGATCCATTTGGACTTAAGTTTTGTTTACGGTGATAGATATGGATCTATTTGCAGCCTTCTACATGTGGATATCCAGTTATGCCAGCACCATTTGTTGAAGATGCTTTCTTTTTTCCATTGTGCACTTTTGGCTTCTTTGTCAAAAATTATATGTTCATAGGTGTGCGGACTCATGTCAGGGTCTTCAATTCATTCCATTGGTCCACATGTCAGTTTTTACGCCAGTACCAAGCTGTTTTTGTTACTGTAGCTCTATAGTAGAGCTTGAAGTCAGGGATCGTGATGCCTCCAGAGGTTGTGTTATTGTACAGGATTCTTTTGGCTATCCTGGGTTTTTTGTTTTTCCATATGAAGTTGAGTATTATTCTTTCCAGGTCTGTGAAGAATTGTGTTGGTATTTTGATGGGGATTGCATTGAATCTGTAGATTGCTTTTGGTAAGATTGCCATTTTTACTATGTTAGTCCTGCCTATCCATGAGCATGGAAGATCTTTCCGCTAAATGTTTTTTATGTGACTAGTAAGATAATAATCACTTTTAAGCATAAGTCACAGTGAAGGAACATCTTCCAAAAAGCCTGAACAGAGAAATAAGAAGTGTGAGACCAAAATGAGCCATCTTAGAAATAAGACCAAAATGCTTTCACCCTAAAATTAAGGCCTAAGATTTTTCCTTTTGGGAATAGGCCATTAGTTACTGAAACCAGTCAGTTCAGATTCCAGAAAACAGGAAGTGTAAAAGTACAGAGTCACAAGATAGTCATGAGGTAATGCCTGCCAAACTATGGAATGTCCTCTCCCTGGTTTCCAAGGTAACTGACCACAGAAATGCCCCCACCTGAGGGCAGACAATGAGAAATGGTGGTGGGCAACCACTCCCTTAGAAGTAATTTCTAGAAGCCCCTAGAAGCGAGCCAATCAGAATTATACCTGTACTAGCACCCCTAAACGATGTAACCTTGTGACTTTTCCCTTTAAAAGCTGAGCTTGCAGATAGGTGGGCGCTTCCTCCAGCCTCCACTGCATTGGATGTATTGGACGAAGTCCCTGCCTAGGCTTGTATTGCTTTTGGATATCCAGAATTAAACCATGCTTTTGCATTCCGGCATGCTCCTCTTTGGTGGTCTCTCTGGGGGTCACGATCTGGGCACAACAGAAGCATGTCAGGTTCAAAAAGATTAAGATTTTCATAGTGAATTACTCTAGCTGTTTCTACCTACCCTAAATAAAATAAATAAAAGTAAAAATTTTAGTATTCTTAAAAGTATTAAGGAAATCAAGTATAAATAGTTATTTTGTTTTAAAATTTGTTTCTTAATATTCTGGAAAGTCAGAAGTAAAGTATTTCAAAGCAATTTCAATTATGATAATATATCAAAAATGTTGCTTATTGAGAGCAACTCCTATTTTGGCTTGCGTGCATTTATTATAGCTTAAGAAGTTTTTCTAAGCCCTGATCCTGAAAGGCATTCTTTTAGCAACCCTGGGGAGCAGCCTGAGAGCTGGCCTCTCAAACCCCCTATCTGGCACCAGAACCAGGGAAAGGCAGGGAGACAATTAAGGAGACTATCTGCAAGAAGGGTGGTGGTCCGCTAGGAGGTCAGCCCCAAGAAGCACCATCTGGAAGCATTCCAGAGAGACACTCTGCACTGGGGGCTGTAGAGAGAGTGTTCACTGGTTGGACGCTGCAGAGCCTTTGAAAGGGTGAGTAGTCTGTTTTCTTAAGCCTCTTTTAAGCATTCTCTTTGTATAGTTTCTCTCCTCAGAATGAGTCAAACGGAATCTAGGAAGAGTGCTTACCCTGTAATAATGGATCCCAAAGAAGACAACTCAAGAGGGTACTAAGAAATCAGGCATAGAATAATGAACTTCTGAAGGGGAAATTGACTTGGAGGAGGAAGCAACTGAGTATCATAATCCCAAACGTCCCCCTCCCCGAGAAACATAAAGAGAAACAAAAGGACTTTTTAGGTCAGATTCAGGGACCTACAATGGCAGGCAGAGATTTTATACCCTCCCTTCATGAGAGAATCCCGCTGCTATTTCCTTTAGGACATAAAAAAGAGGCAGCAAGGTACTACAATCTTATTTGGCTTCCTCTGCTCTACCTAATTATAAATCACTCCACGTGACCGCCTGAGAAGGTAAATAAAACTGGTGGGGTTGCTACAATCAGAGCTTTCAGTGAAATGATTCACCGGAAACAAAAGGATTAACTTGCAAACTGCTTGTGCTGTGGAGCTGGAACAGCTCTTCATTTAAATAACAAAACAAGCTTCGCTAAGGGGCAGTTAGCCTTGGCTGCACTGGCCCAGACACTTAAGCTGGTTTGAAAACTCAAGAGAAGATTCCCTAACTCTCAGACCCAGCACCTCTCCCTCTCCCTCTCCCTCCCCTCCCCTTTTCTCCCCCTTCCCCCCCTCCTCTCCCTCTCCCTCTCCCCCCTCTCCCTCTCCCCCTCTCCCCCTCCCCCTCTCCCCCTGTTCCCTCTCTCTCTCTCTCTCTCTCTCTCTCTCTCTCTCTCTCTCTCTCCTCTTTCTCTCTCTCCCTCTCTCCTTTCCTCTCCCTATCTCCTCCCCTCTCCTCCCCTGCCCTCCCCTCCCCTCCTCTCCTCTCTCTTTCTGGGTTAATTGTTAGTACAGAGCTGTTTATTTACAAAAATCATGGCCCTGTCCAGTAACTTCCGGTTAACTCATTCAAACCAAGTCACTGGGGAGGGGACGCTTTCCCTATGAGTTGGAAAATTCTGAAGGTCTTTCGGTTTGATTGGAGATGTCCTCAGAACTGAAAAACCTTGCTGCATAGACACTTACTCTCTTTGCATCTCCACCTTTTTCTTTCAACTCTGACTGCCTGTCTGCATCTGGAACATCCCCCTAGGTGCCCCTCTAGTCCCAGGTAGCTGGCTGGCCTAAACAGGCACCCTGCTGCTGCCTGCCTCTTAAGTTAAACTCTCCAGTTCTCATCAGCTCTAAAAATCTTTCCTCTTAACAATTTAAAAATAAACATTTCCCCCTCTTCACTCATGAAACAGCTATTTTTGTTTCTTTACTGATTCATGATTAAGAGTTTTTGTTTCCATACTAAAAGAATTTCAACTCAAGCTTATTATTTTTAAGGCTAAATCTAGCAGGATGAAACAAAGTTCTAAATTTATAGAGACAACTAACTTATAAGTTGTTAAAAATAGGTTCACTAAAATTGTAAACTATTAAGGATAACTAAACAATACAACTTAATGATTAATCATCTAGCTACTAACTTATAAACTGTTAAGGATAAGTTTATTAAATTATAAACTATTAAAAATAATTAAAAACACAACGTAATGACTAGTCATCTACCCAGTAACTTAAACTATAAACTGTTAAGGATAAGTTTTACTTAAATTATAGGCAATTAAAGATAAATAAAAGGATACAATTTGTTGCTTAATCATACTGGAAATGATCATATTCTCTATTCAAATCTTTATCTATAAACATGCTAAATATTAATTGTTGGTTATGCCAGCGGCGCTGCCCCTCGTGGCTGGTCACCGCCCGCGGCCATGCATGCAGAGGAGCGTGCTGATTAAAAGAATCATAGCCATGGTTACCTTTTTAGAGCTTTATTGGGGGGGGGAGACAGAAAGACAGAGAGAGAGAGAGAGAGAAAGAGAGAGACAGAGAGAGAGAGAGAGAGAGAGAGAGAGAGAGAGAGAGAGGGAGACATGGGGGGAGAGGGAGAGAGGGGGACCGATGGGGGAAGGAGCTGAAAGGAGAGGGAACAGACAGAGAGAGAGAGCCCACAGAGGGCTCAACCGCTTTTTTAGGCTGGGAAGCCGGTGAAGGCTGATGACGTAATTAAAGGACGTAAATAAGGACCAAATCCTAACATCCCAGACTTTCCCTTATTATAAAAAAAAAGCAGGTAGATGGGACTAGGGGCGTTGTTCCTCTCAAAAACTGCTTCCAGCTGACTTTTGGACGTTGGTTGGCTCTGGGGGGAATGGAGAAGGGGAGTCTTCCGAGGTCAACAGGCATTGTGGGATACTGTCATCCGTTTGCTCTGGAGACATGTATCCCTCTTGGCTGTGGCTGGGAACTTTCTGTTTGACAAGATGCTGGTGACACAGAAAAAACTTAGAGAGATAAAAAGAATCATTATTATTTTATGTTGGCATTTATCTGAGGTAGATCTGGCCTGTCCCTATGGATTTTGAAACATTATCAGAGACAGATTATTTTAAAGCACCTATTTCCTTTACTGGTTCAGCATCTAGGAGACAGGTGATCAATTGTTAAAAGCATCTCATAGTAATAGATGTTTACATTAAAGTCTTTGTAGTGCCCAGCCGCTTTTGGGTCTGGGGGTGTAAATACCTTTTAGCTGTTACAGTTAAAGGACGTAAATAAGGACCAAATCCTAACATTAATATGATCAATTCCTTTCTTAGTTTCCTGGCATTTAAAAATGTTTAAGCTTCTCTCTACAGATAAAACTATGCCATGCCTTAATTGCTACCAGGGCTCTATTTTAATTATATATACTTTGGAATCAATTGCTTTGCTTTGATTAAAAAAAAAAAAAAAAAAAAAAAAAAAAAAAAAAAAAAAAAAAAAAGCAGTCTATTCCCCAAGTTACTTCTTCACAGAAAAATTTCAGACCTAAATTTAACAGCCAAAGGCCTATACTGTTCCTTATGACAACTAAAATCTATAGTCCCTGCCTCCAGTAAAGCTGTGGTTATATATAACAAACATCCTTCCCAAAGCTTCAGCTGCCTTCTCAACTTCTCTCATTAACAAAAATCAAGTAATTGGCCTCATTTCCTTGGGTTAATGCCAATTCTGAGAACAAGTTGTCTTGCTACCAGATCCCAAATAAAAAATAAGCTCACCGTACAGGTTTCAAAGTAACTTATTGTCTTACAATGACTTCCCTCAATAATCAATCATTTATGTTTTTTGGCAAGTTAAGAAGATGTTTTAGGGTGTAAAGTTTTTGTAAGGACATTAAGGTTTGAATAAGTGATTTATGGGTCTGAGATGTAAGTTAAAAATAAAAGACTTAAGGTATGGGGATAAATAAAGGCTTAAATATGAAAAATGCTTGGGGACAAGTTGTTTGGATATGTAAATGCAAGTTATGAGGGTCTGAGGATGAAAAGGCTTCGATGATGACGGGAAAAAGTGATTTGAGATGTATAAGGAAATGAAACATGTTTCAGATTTCTTTCTCTTGCTATTCTGCTGTTATATTGAGACTCCAAAGGTTCCTAGTTTTAGCATTAATTAATAAAATTCTGATAAGCTATTAATCTAGCACTACTACCATTATCATAGCCACAGGCTTGGGATTTTAAATTCTCTTTGGTTGTTCTTTTAACTATTCATGGGCTTGAGGATGCTTCTCATTATGTTGAGGGCATATGTCTAGTCTACATTCATCCAATTTTTCTGGATAGAAAAAAATGCTTTTAACCAAAATAAATTTTAGGTTTCCAAACTTTTATTACGACTCAAAATATGAGTCTCCTTGCCTCTTCTACAACATAGATTTCAATACAGACTACAAATAATAATAATGAACCTATCTGAACTTTTTGTCTCTTTAAGAAGGTTCTTATAAGCTTCAGGAGCTCTAAACACACCAATGCCCACAGATCAAGACAGGCTTCTGAAAAGTACTACCAAGCTGTGGTTTGTTTTCTCACCTGCCTATTTTTTTTTTCTGGGGTAGTGGGGGTGGGGATTCCTCTCTCCCTGGCCTGGAATGCCCCTTTCTCATCTGCCAAAACCATGCACTTAAAAGTTCCAAATGTACACCTAAGTCCAAAATTTCCTCTTTAAATTTCCTTAATTTAAAGGAAATTTAAAGTTCTGCCCATTAATATGTATTTGTTCCAGTAGATTCCTAATCATTAAAAAGGTTATTTAAGCCCCATCATCTTCTCTGCCACAAGCTCACTGCAGCCCTGCACCCAGCCCTCCAGCTCACACTCCATGGTCCCCCAATGCACTCTCCAGGCCATGTCCCAGCACAGACTGATCCATTTGCTGACTGCACCCTCCCAAAGCAGACCTTCCAAAGCTGCCTACACCTCTCACAGACCCTGGACAACAAGTGAAACAGTCTCCTCTTGCTGGGCTTCCATGCATTCCAGCCTTCAGAAGCCCTAGCCTTGTGCCCATGCCAGCATGGAATAACCATGAGCGATTTCTATACCCCTTTGTCATTCTCCCCTATTCCTATACTATAGAATTCCCATGCTCAGTGACTGGACTGCCCTTAAAAAATGTCCTATTACTAATCATATAAATTCTGCCCATGGTCCTGTTATATATATTTTATCAGACAGTCTCCATATGTACTTCTGACAATTGTTCTGTTAAGAAAATCTTGCTGTGTATACTTTGAGACAAATTGGTACTGCCCCTTTTATAGCCAAATGGTTTATTATTGTTTAGTTACAAATTTGAGTTACAGGTCAACTTTAGCTACAGCCTTGGTGGTATAGATGCACACTGCTATTCAGGGAACTCTTTATCTACAAATGCTTCATTAACCTTAGTTACTTAAAACAAATTAATTAAAGATTAATATACAAAAGTGTATATTCTAAACAAAACTATTCTTTTTTGATAACTCAAACATAATATTTAGACACACTTAACAATATCATATCATACTATTATAGATTTTTATGTTACTCCTCTGCCCTTTCATGAATCAGAAATGTTCTGGGATCATAAACAACTATACCTACAGGGTGTTTACACTAATTCTCAGCTTGCCATCAATATAAATTATTCTTATTAATTTCAGAATTATTACAATATTGCTTGTCATTCTCCCAATCATTTTCAGACTTTCAAATTATCCACAGTACTCACAGCCCTTAGAGAGATTTATATGCCTCTTTTTTTATTAAAGAAAAAGGGGGAGGTTCCAGAGTCTGTGGGAGTATACAGCAGGTGATAACTAGTGTTGAGCAGGTCGACCCATCAGACAAATAACTCTCTGATGGGAAGCCCCACTTGGCAAGGCCGTGGGGTCACTGATTGCAAATGTCCTGTAGCTTCTGTCTGTAGTTTCTCTCATGTGCCACTCCATTTCTTCCCTAATAACAGCTGCCCGTGTTCCCTCCACTGCCTGCAAGTGAGTATATTCCATCTTATGGGCACATATATCTGTGGATGATTAGGAAGATGACTTCTTATTAAGCTGCATAATTTTGATGAATAAAAAATATATTAGGATTTGCTTCATAACTGGATCTATTATTCCAAGAGGACTGTAAGACACTTAGGCCCTGTTTTATATCAGGAGCTCAGATTGGCATAAAGAAAACAATAATTACTTCTCAGTTCTAAAACAAGCCACATACAATTAATTGATTCAAAGCCTCAAGAGCAAAATTAAACAAGACTGAATGTCTTTGTAAATGGATTGTAAGTTAAAACTATACAGATATGCACAAGGACAGAGCTGCAGATGTCTAACCAAGGTTATTAGCACAAAGCATCACAAGGTTCTATGCCAATTCTTCCCTTGCTAAAAGTCTGGCTGATAAAGACCTGACTCCCTGTGTAGTTCTCTCAGCAGTTTGTCTCACCAGGCATCCTGCTCCCAGTCTCAGGTCACAGTCTTACAGCAGGAACCTTGAAATCAGGCGTTGCCATGGTTACTCATCCCCCTCAGATGTGGCCTTTGTAATTTCTTTATTACAAAAAAAAATGTTGTTAAATGTGTATATAAGCCATGTAGAACAAAGGAGAGCTAGAGGGAACCAAAAACTAGTAGAAATTAGAACTTAGGAAGAATTAGAGCTATAGCAGAAGAAGAAAAGAGCATGACTGGAACAGTTCGTGTGTGAATTTATTGTACCTAAGAAATTTTTTCTAAGTCCTGCTCCTGAAAAGCATTCTCTTGGCAAACCTGGGAGGCAGTCTGAGAGCTGGACTCACAGGCTGTGGTAATGACCAAATGTCCTGGATAGAAAGAAGCCTTTACTAACAAATCTAATATCTTCATGGTGGTAACCAGAAGGCAGGACCTGGTGGGCTAGCCTTAACTGCCAAGGGGCCATCAGAGTCTAAGATAAACTGCAGAGACAACAGGGACGGTAGCTGCAGTGCTGAGTACATTCCTTTTGCTCTGAGAGATTATGACTTTAATATCACATATGGAGATGTCCACATCCCTGGCAGCCTCTGATGTGGATCCCAGCAAGGTCAAAATGGCTGGCCCCAGTCTGGGCCCTGGTGTGTGAGCCCACATCCTGTAGTCCTTCACAGTAGCAGCAGCAAGGCTGGTGTAGCTCCACTGGAAGTAAGGCCCCTGGGCCCAAGGGGCCTCATGGAGTCAATAAATGGGGATGACACACACACAATGACTTACACCCCATCTCAGGAGGAGCCCTACATTGTTTCCATCAAATATACTGATGATGAGATCCTTTAAAGTCCCTTTAAGGTCAAGGTCATTCCCACATAGGATGCTGGCAAAGTGATTGCCTCTGGGCTAGGCCTCAGTTCCTATAGGGTGCCTGACAGCTTACCTGTGGAGTTTGCAATTGATGCCAGAGATGCTGGTGAAGGCTTACTGGCTGTCGACATCACAGACCAAGAGGGAAAGCCTCAGAGAACCACTGCCCACAACAGTAAAAACGCCACATATGCCATTACCTATATCTCTGATAAGACCAGACACGATGTAATTTGGGTTGGCTATAGCAGAGAAAACATTCTCCTTACCTTATCTGGGCCCTGCAGACAGGTGGATCCAGCAAGTACCTGGCCACAGGTCCTGAGATTGCCGCTACTGTGAAAACTGGAGAGAAAATGGGCTTCATACTGGATGCCAAGACTGCTGGGAAGGGGAAAGTGGCCTGCATGATTCTGAATGTCACAGAGGCTGAGGCTGATGTCATCGGAAATGAAGATGGCACTTATGACATTTTCTACACTGCTGCCAAGCCAGGCACCTCTGGGATCCACGTGCTCTTCTCTGGTGTTGATATTCCCAACAGCCTCTTCACAGTCATGGCCACTGATAGAGAAGTCATCGCCATGGAGCAGGCCCAAGTAAATGCATGTCCTTTAGGTACTAGGTGACTGAAGAGGCCTATGTTCCAGTCAGTGGATGGCCTAGGCTTTAATCCCTTTGACTGCATGATTTCTATAGGGAAAGGGGGCTGGCTAAAGAAACCCACCCTGACCCTGGAGCCCAGAACTAGGGCAAGATGGGTCAGATAAGGCCAGTGAAAGAAACACAGTTTGGCTCAAACCAGAGCCATCTCTGCCCCTGGGCAACTGACTTGTGAATCCAACCAATCACAAAGCAGGACAGTAGAATCCTGGCCCTAGGGCCCAGGGCCAGGGAAAGAAACACAGCCTGCATTTGGGACCTGAGCCAGAAAACACTTTATCCCAAACCCAGAACCAAGGAAACATGCCTTGACTCTGAAACTAGTGCTAAAATAACACTCTTGGTCCCTAGAATCAGAGTCAGTGAAAGAAATGTGCCCTGACCTTAGAGGTAGTGTCAAAAAGCCAAGAAAGGCCAGTGAAAGAAACACAGTTTGGCCCTGAAATCAGGGTCATCTCTGTCCCTAGCCCACAAAACTGACCAATCCCTGGGCAAAAAAACCTAACCAATCATGGGTTGACTCCACCCCTAGGACATCTTATATAAACCACCCTGCCTGGTCAGTTGTGAGCTATTCTCTCCACCCTGGTAGAGGCAGCTACTCTCCTAGATTCCTCCTTCCCAAATAAATCTCTTTCTCGAAAGAGTTTTGGGTGTGAAGACCTTCATTCACTGCTGCACGGAAGAACCTTGCTGAGACGCCCCATAGTGGATTGAGCAAGGGGGAGCTGAACAGAAGAATCTTGCTGAGATGTCCCGTAGTGGATTGAGCAAGGGGGAGCTGAACAGAAGACCATTGCTGAGATGTCCCTCAGTAGACAGAGCAAAAGAGAGCTGAAAAAGTAACACTTTTCTCCTAAGCGGGAGGAGATTGCTACATTTTGCAATTTCTTAGGCTAGAGAAGGAGAGCTCTGCTAGGAAGTCCCCTTAAGTGGGGGGTGACCAAAGCTCAGCTGTAAAGTCTCTCCAAGAGAGAAGCAAGATTGCTATATCCTGCAGGGAGACCAGCCCCCATCACACCAGGTACAGCCTGACTTTCCTGAACAGTCAGGATACCCTGCATTTCCCGAACAGTCCGGATACCCTTACCTGCTGAAGCAGTTCCAGGTCTGACTTTACTGAGAAGTCAGAAAAATTTCCCTTCCAGGGTTGGGCTGCTTCTTTACAGTTCCAGCCACCAGAGCTGTGCTAAACAGCTTCAGGTGTCTGGGACACCTTCAGGGCAGAGCTGCTCTGAGCAGCTTGAGGTGTCCAGGATACCTCGCCCTCCAGGGCTGAACTGTCTCCTTGCAGCTTAAGCCATCAGACCTGTCCTAAGAAGCTCAAGGTGTTGCTTTACCTTTCCCCAGAGTTGCAAAACTCACGTTTTGGTGTCACAATCTGGGACCAGATCCACAGAGTTGCAACAAATTTACTTACAATTTCATTTGCTGTCAAGAAAGGAGAAATCACAGGAGAGGTGTATATGTCTCTGGGAAGACAGCTACACCTGAGATCATGGACAACAAAGATAGCACGGTCACTGTCAGATATGTCCACACTGAAGTCAGGCTTCACAAGATGCACATCAAATACATGGGCAGCCACATCCTTGAAAGCCCTCTCCTGTTCTATGTGAACTACACAACAGTGGGAGCTTTTCTGCATATGGTCCAGGCCTTGTGTATGGAGTAGCCAACAAAAACGCCTCATTTACCATTGTCACAGAAGATGCAGGAGAAGGTGGTTTGAATTTTGCTACTGAAGGACTGACCCTCAAAAGCAGACATCAACTACATTGACAACAAAGATGGGACATATACAGTGACCTACTTGCCCACCCTGCCTGGTGACTACAGCACCCTGCTCAAGTATAATGACAAGCACAAGCTACTCACACGTGAAGCTAGGCTCTGTTGTTCAAATTTCTAAAGGTCTTTAAGAAGCAGAGCAAGCCACAGCCACCACCTCTTACCAACTCCTCAGCTTGAAAGAGCTCCAGCTGAGAGAGCTTCCTTAGTCAAAAAGCCTTCATCCAAAAGAGGCTTCCTCAGCCAAAAGCACCTCCAGTCAAAAAGCCTCTATTTCCTGTATCCTTATGCCTTATATACCTTTCTCCACCCACCCATCACTTCCTGGGATTAAAGGCATGAGTGGTTCCCAGTACTGGGATTAAAGGTGTATTCCAACACTGGCTCTGTTCTCTCTCCTAGACTGAGTCAATCTCATATAGCCTTTAAATTCACAAAGATCCAGATGAATCTTTGCCCCCCCCCCCCCCAAGTGCTAGCGTTAAAGCTGTGTGCTACCACTGTCTGGCCTCTATGTTTAATCTAGTGGCTTGTTCTGTTCTCTGATCTTTAGGCAAATTTATTAGAATACACAATGTATCACTACATTCCCCCTTTTTTGTCTAAAATAATAAAGGAACATTATAACTAACATAAGAAAAACTATATACATAAGTACAATAAATATATACCATATATACAGTCAGTAATTACATTAACAATGTCTAGTTTATTGATATTTGACAGATTCAGAGAAAATACTCCATTATTTATCCTATTTGGTGAGTACAAAGTGTTGTACCTAATTCACTTTCTATCCTAACTTGTATTACCAACCCAAAGTTATCTTTTAATGTCTTTCAAACTTACACATTTTACACCTCTTTAGTTTCTATTCTGAATTTGTTAACAGGGAAAACTATAACTATCTAATCTTTAACTCACTCAGACACTGGAAGGAAATAATATTATCTGAGTAAGCAGGAAGTGCAAACAAGCAACTTCCAAAAAATATGAGAAATGATAGAAACAGCTGGCTGCCTGAAGAGTCACCCAAAGTTCCTCTGCAACATTGGGGTATCCATCTTTGGCTTATAGACTGAGCATATCTGACAGGTTTTTTTCTGAAGCAGAATTTTCTGAAGGGCCTTCCTACCTTATCTTGGCAAGGTGCCAACAGTTCTTTCTTTTGTATCCTGCTTGTCCATTTTGGACAGCATACTGTCAGCAGTGGAGGCAAGGGCATTTTCTTGCCCAGTGGCTAACTTGCCACAAAGAAAGTAAACTCCATAAGGAGTTTCTTCAATGCTCATCATCTTCTTGAAGTATGTTGGTGATGCTAGGAGCAGAAATGTCTCATTTACATAAAAAAATCTATGTTATTAAAACATCTTAAATGTTTTAATCTGTAGATCTCTAAAGTATTTGAAGATGACCTATCTAAAATATATCTGTTTGACATTGAAAACATACCTAACTGGATGAGAAATTTGATTGTAATGACTAATTACTAACTTACACTTCCTTATATACTAATTAGTTGATAATAATAACTTTCAAGGCCTAGAAATTTGCATTACATTGTTAAATGAACTGTATAGATACAATACCTTGAACAAGTTTAGAAATATATGTACAGTATATTCTAGTAAAATCAATCTCAAATTTGTATCAATATCCAAAATTTGTATACAACATACAAAAATGCAATCCAATGTAAAATAGTTAAAACTAGTAGTTGCTTTTTTTGTTTGTTTGTTTGTTTGTTTGTTTGTTTGTTTGTTTTTTGGAGACAGGGTTTCTTTGTGTAGCTTTGCGCCTTTCCTGGAACTCGTTTTGTAGACCAGGTTGTCCTCGAACTTACAGAGATCCACCTGCCTCTGCCTCCTGAGTGCTAGGATTAAAGGCATGCGCCACCACCACCTGGCCTATTAGTTGCTTTTTAAAAGTAGATTTAACCTTTTTATCTTATCATATCCATATTTTCTTTTCAGAGTAGATTATCTAATAATAATATCTAATAATCTACTCTTTAATCCTATCATTTTTTAGAGTAAATTCAATAATCTACCTTTTTATATATATCCTCTTTTTCCCCTTTCCTTTTCTTTTTTTTCAAACAAGAACCCTGAATCTAATTTCCTTTGTTCAGCTTTTTCCTGACTATTAACAAAAACAACTTCTAAGCAACCATCCTAAACAATGACAAATATCCATAACTCATTGAATGACCAAAAACCACCCACCACACCTCTTGCAGATGTGGGTGTCATGTTCTTTAAATTACTTCCAGCTGTCTGGGGGCAAAGGCATTTTTAGTGGATCCTGAAAAGACATATTTTGGGTTAATTGTCAAGTCCTGGGAGAGGTAGCTGGATCATTGTTGTCCAGTCTCTGTATAATGCAAAAGTACAGGGCTTGTCTCAAGTCCTGGCTAGAGTAGAGTGTGAGGCTGTATCACCTCAGCTAGCCATCTCAATATTGTCCTGAGCAGTTTATAGTCCAAAGCCAATCTTTCAGTGGTGTTTGTCAGTTTGGTGGTATTATCATAGTCCTGAGGGAATCATCATTGTAGGGTCCCATCATCTTTTTGAAGAGTTCAAAGTCATGATTAGGCATGGTCATGGTTCACTACAGAAAATCTTTTTCTTGGAACAAGTTTTCTACATGATTTGTTGTTTTTCTTCAGTTGTCTCATTTGTCCAGTGGTCTTCAGATTCCTTAGCCTCCATTTTCCTGAAAGACAAAAACAAAACCCTTCCCCAACCCTAACTTTGGGGAGGTTCCCAATCTAATCTTTATCACTTTTGATTTACAGTTCCTCCTGATTTTTTGTTCTCTTCTATAGCTGTTCTATCATCCAGAGCTGTATAGTTTTTTACAATAGGCATTAGGTTCTTTAATTGCTTTGGGAAGAAGTTTCTTCCAGGATGACAGGAAAGGACTAAATGGATTTGACATGGGGGGTTCTTCAAGAGGCTCCTCAGGGCATTTGCCAATGGCAAAGGCAAGGGATCACTTGGCCCCTTGTTAATCTACATTTGTTAGTACAATGTCTGCCTTTGCCAAACCTTCTGTATAATCTAGAATGAAGGGGAGTTCTATTGGGATTATTCCTTGAAAAAACATTAATTTTAGGAGTGTCTTGTTTAAGTTCCTTTTTAGGTGACCTTGTTTACTGCATTTGAAACATTTGGCATTACTATTTTTCTTTAAACCTCTGAAATCGCCTCTCCTATGCAAGCATCATCACAGTCATGAGATTCAATATTTATTGTATCTTGGATCCATTTATACAAGGGTGCTGATCTTGCCTTTAATGACCTGAATTACCCTTTTGCATTGTGCAATGGCATTTTCAAAAGCCAGAGATTCAATTAATATCTTTTCAGCTTCTGAATTTGGTATCATTCTATTCACTGCTGAAGTCAGTCTTTATAAGAAATAAGTGAAGGTTTCTTTTGAGCCCTGTATAACTTTTGTAAATGACTCAATTTTCTTTCCTATTTCTTTAATTATTTGCCAAGCATTCAAGGCTGCCCCATGCAGTGAAAGCCAGGGTGTGATCATCATATAAATAATTGTCTTTGTATATCAACATAATCGTCTTCTGCAAGAAGTTGATCTTTGCAAATTTCAATACCTGGAGCTCTACTCCATTGTTGATGGTCTTAGCCTCATCTTTCTACCAGGTCCTCCATTGTAATTGGAGACCAGCCTCTAAAACTGCTGTAACCAAATCTCTCCAGTCTTGAGGGATAATTCTATTACAAGTTGACCACAAATTTAACATCTGCTTCACAAAAGATTACTGGATACCATATGAAACTATTGCTTCTTTGAATATCTCCTCAAATCTAGCATTTGCACAGGAGTCGAGTCAGCTCTTACACAGTCTTGAAGATATATGTCATTTGGCAGTTCCTGTAAGGTTACTGGATAGATTAATGTTGGCTGTTTGAAAGACTTAGGCTGTTTCTCTGTAACCTTATAATGCAATGCTGAGATTAGTTTTCTTTTAATTCTTCTGTTTGGGTCTGAATATTTCTATGATCTGTTTTAACAGGATTTCTAAAACTTTTATCTTGGCACTTATAATAACCAACTTTTTTAATGATAAAACAGAAATGATCAAACAAATAATATTTATAATTAACATTACATAAATCCCATCAACATTAATTATCCTCTCATTTAATTGTTCCATTTTCAGACTGCCTATCATTGTATTATCAAACAGAGACCAAATACATTGTAAAAATGTTTCCCCTTTTTAATGTGGGAAAAAAACCTTTCTTTTAACTAATTCCTCCCTGTAAGAAATCCCAATTGACTCACGAAATCTGCTGACAATGATGATTCAGATGATGGTGTGACAAGAGCCTGAGGAGGGGTCCTAGAGAAAGCCAAAACCCACCGGGAAAGGAAAGAAGTGAATGATCCAGCCATCTGAATGAAGAAAATATGAAAAGTAGCTAACTCCTGCTGTTTCGGGAGCCCAAAAACCCCCAAAAACCTATGAAGTTTGCTGCAGAAGGGCTGCAACAAAAACTTAGCCAGCAGGACAGGGACTCTTGTCCAGGTGTGGTGGAGATTCTGACCACATATAGCTTCCAGACTGAGTGAACTCATACCCCAAAAGATGGATGCCAGATGTAACTTAAATCTTAAAATGGTCTTATAATAAAAAACCCAGAGCCTGATATTGGGGTGAAAGCTGAAAGATCAAAGAAGCAGAGCAAGCCACAGCCACCACCTCTGACCTCACCAACTCCTCAACTTGAAAGAGCTTCCTTAGCTGAAAAGCCTTCAGCTGAAAGGGGTGTCCTCGGTCAAAAGCACCTCCAGCTGATAAGCCTCTAGGAGTCTCTACTTTCTGTCTCCTCATACCTTATATACCTTTCTCCACCTAGCTATCACTTCCTGGGATAAAGGCATGTGTGCTTTCCAGTACTGGGATTAAAGGTGTATCCAAACACTGCCTGGCTCTGTTTTCTCTTCTAAACTGAGTCAATCTAATGTAGTCTGAGGAGACTTTGAAATCACAGAAATCTAAACAGATCTCTGCCTCCCAAGTGCTAGTATTAAAGGTGTATGCCACCACTGTTTGGCCTCTATGTTTAATCTGGTGGCTTGTTCTGTTCTCTGAACTTCAGGCAAATTTGATAGAGTACACAATATATCACCACAAGGACCATCTGCCAACTTACTTCTGGACATCAGTGAGACTGATCTTAATACATGACAGTCAGTATCAAGCCCCATCTGGACATGACAAGCCCTGTCTGCTGAAGAAGCTGCCCCAAAACCACATTGGCATTTCTTTCATCCTCTGAGAGGTGGGTGAACATCTAGTCAACATCAAGAAGAATGGCAACCACATTACTGGAATCCCATATCCATTATCATGATCCAGTCTGAAACTGACAATTTGTGCTGCACCCAAGTCTATGTGACCAAGGCCTGTCAGAAGGCCAGACTTTAGAGATATCTGACTTTTTTGTGGACACAAGAGATGCAGGTTATGGTGGCATATTCTTGGTGGTAGAATGATCCAGCGATGTGGACTACCTGGAGGACATTGTCCACAAGGTATCCTACCTCCCCACTGTGCCTGGAGTCTATATCATTTCCAACAAATTTGTGGATGAGAATGTGCCTAGAAGTCCATTCACTGTGAAGATCAGTGGTGAGGGAAGAGTCAAAGAGAGCATCACTTGGACCAGCCAGGCTCTATCTATGGCCATAGTTGGCAGTATCTGTGATGTGAACTTGAAGATTCCAGAAAATAGCAGTGACATATCTGTCCAGGTCACCAGCCCCTCGGTCCATGTCAATTAAGGTGTCTGTGGGGAAAAACTCTCACTGTGTTCAATTTGTGTCCCAGGAAATGGGCATTCACACAATCAGTGTAAAATACCATAGCCAGAATGTAACATGAAACCCCTTCCAGTTCACACGGGCCCTTTGGTGAAGGAGGTGCTCACAAGATCCAGGCAGGAGGCCCTGGCCTGGAGAGGGGAGAAATAGGCATCCCAGCTGAGTTCAGCATCAGGACCTCAGAAGCAGGTGCTGAAGGCCTCTCCATTGTTGTTGAGGGCCTAGAAAGGCAGATATTACATTTGATGACCATGGAGATGGGTCATGTGGTATTTCTTATATTATCCAAGAGCCTGGTAACTGTGAGGTTTCTATAAAGTTTAACCATGAGGCCATCTCTGATAGACCCTACCTGATGCTCATCATCACATCCAGATGACACTCCCTGCCTCACTGTTATGAGCCGTTGGAATCAGGATTAAAAATTTAACCAGCCAGCATCCTTTTCTATAAGGCTGAATGATGCAAAAAGAAAGCGTGATGCAAAGGTGCATAAACCCTCAGGAGCAGTGGAGGAATGCCATGTGTCTAAACTAGAGCCAGATAATCAATGTTGAGTTCAGTGGGAGCCATGTGGCTGGGATCCCTTTCAAAGTGCATGTTGAGGGGCCTGGCCAAACAGAGAAGGAATCCTGCTCTAGTGTCAGCCTAAGGTGCTGGGCTAGAGGAGGGTACTGCAGGTTTCTAATCAGAATTCTTCATCAAAACCACTCAAGCAGGCACAAATACATTATCTGTTGCCACTGAAGAACCAACAAGGTCAAAGTGGATTGCCAAGAAACCCCAGAAGTGTAAAAAGTCATGTACACTCCCATTTCCCCTGGAAACTACCTGATTGGTGTCAAATATGGTGGGCCCAACCACATCATGTGTAGTCCATTCAAGGCCAAGTTGACAGGCCAGTGTCTTGTCAGCCCAGGCTCAGTCAACAAGACCTCATCCATCTTGATGGAGCCAGTGGCCAGGTCCTCAACAGAAACTGGCTATAGCATCATGCCCAAGTCATTCTCAGATACCAATAAGGTGACCTCCAAGGGGCAGGACTCTCAATGGCCTTCATGAACCAGAAGAGTTCTTTCCTAGTGGACTGTAGCAAAGCAGGGGTCCAATATGCTGTTAGTCAAGTAATGATCTAAGCCTTAGATAATCAGATTTAAGACTTATGGTGCAACATGGGAGGTAATATTTCAAGACAATAGTCTGGAGTATGGTCCTCCAAACAAAACAGCTACCATGATCAGATTATCTGTGCCCACTTGCAAGAGACCAACAGGAGAAGCCTGTGGACTGCTGACATTTCCTCAGAAGAGTGATTGAGGATGGTCATTAGACTCTCACTTGAGATTCCAGCCGCTCTGTGAACACATCTGTATGCAGTTCTGCCTTGATTGCACTGGGTCTATCAAGATGGCATATCCTCAGGGTCTTGGGAGGTTATAGAACTCCTGTCTTGTAATATCCACACCCACCCCAACCTATGCCATTGGGATGAATGGTTACAACAGCCTCCTCTGGCTTATTTACAACTGCACAGGATAAAACTTGGCATCAAATTACTTGGCCATGTAGTTTCAAAAGCCAGGAAAATATTTGTACTGTTCAGAAGCACTCAGATGGTGTTCAGATGCCCAAGTCACTTGATGGGGGCTTCAGACCTTCATGTTGTGATAGAGAAGCCATGCAGAGGCACAATATGGTCACCAGATTCACAAAGCCATCCTGACTGACAGCCCAGGACTACCAGAGCTGTAGTTGGAAGTTTTCATATGTCCCCCTTGGCCTGCGGTCAGGACAAATCTCTCATCCACAGTCCCACAGCCTTTTATAAAATAATCACTAGAAGTTTATATTAATTATAACTGCTTGGCCATCAGCTCAGGCTTATTCTTGACTAGCTCCTACACTTAAATTAACCCACAGTTCTTAACTATATGCAGGCACGTGTCTTGGTACCTTTTCTCAGTTCTGGCTTGTCATCTTGCTTCCTCTGTGTCTGGCCGGAGACTCCTGACTCAACCCTTCCTCTTCCCAGAATTCTCCTCATCTGCTTGTCCCACCTATACTTCCTCTCTGGCCACTGGCCAATCAGCATTGTATTTATCAATCAATCAGCAACACACATTCACAGCATATAGAATGGCATTCCACAGCACAGAGCTGGTAGGAAGGGGACAGTCTCTGTCATAGTCCACTGCCTCTAACAGCTCTCAAGCATCACTGGAGATCTTTGTGCCACTCACAGCTGAAAACTCAGAAGCCTTAGGAGTCACTGGCATGCAGCAGTACTTGGTGGTTCCTGGTCTGCTGATGGCAATAATGTAAAGTATGAGAACTTCCAGCTTTGACCAGGGGACTTTTAACTCCCTGTTATTAGTGACACACAATGTAAATGATTCCAGTGGAGTGCTGGTACTGAAACCTCATTAGTCCTTCAGTGCATCCTTCCCACTTACTGTGAAAGCAAAGGGCCCCCAGAACTGCAGCTTCAGCATTGACTATCCCTGACACATTAACAAACTAACCATGAGAAATCCTTGACTGAGGTTGGGGATTTAGCTCAGTGGTAGAGTGCTTGCCTAGCAAGCACAAGGCCCTGAGTTTGGTCTTCAGCTCTGGAAAAAAAAAAAAAAAAGAAATCCTTGACTATGGGTCTGCTTTTTAGGAACCTAGAGAAGTAGGATAGGCCCATTGCTGACCAGAAGCTCCCAGTTCCTGAGACCCACTCCTGGAAGAGCCAGTTTGAGCCCCACATCCTCCAAGAAGCACCCATCCCCTGCCCAGAACTCACTGTGCCTTCTCCATGACCACTTATTTCCCAGTGTCTGACACTAAGGCTGAAGGCCAGCTTCCTTCTACCTCTCTCTGGTCTCCTTATGCTCTCCATTCTCTCTCCAAAGCATCCTGCACAGTCTTGCAAGCATGTCTATGGATTAATGATAAAGGCACTGAACAAATGCCCCACTGGCATTTGGTGTTGTCACAACACTGGTGACATCACAGGAGATGCCACGGCTCTCAAGGATACAATAGAATGTTTCAGAAAGAGACTGCTGATGCCATATTGTATAGTCCTTGCCTCCCTGCTAACTAGCTCACCCTAAACTGACCTTAATACAAGGTATGAAAAGGCCAGACAAATATCTAGCCTAGATACATAAGTCAAAAACTAGGCCTCACTAGACCCCACTTCCTGCTTCTCAAAAAACAAAAAGCCATTAATCACTGAAGCTCCAGATAACAGGAACAAGGGGAACAGCAAGTACACAGGCTTAGACAAATAACCAAATAAGTACAAACCCTGAAAAACATCCAGGCTTGTCCACAGATAAAAGATTATAACCCTGACCAGCGTCCCGCTAACTTTTAGCCAATAGACATTAATAACAATAATTGCCACCCGCACAAACTAATTATACCTAAGACAAAGTAACATCCTTAGACATTCCCCAAAATTAGACTTAAAAGGACCCATCACCCCTTCCCTGGGGTCACTGACATTCTGCCTTTGGACTGCCAGTATACTAGAATAATAAAAATGCTCTTGCCAATTGCATACATGGATGGTGGTCCTGACTTCTCCAGGACCCCAATAGGTGTCCTTTCAAGGAGACTCTCCAGGGTAAACACTTCAGTTTCTCCTCCTCCCGAAGCCAGAGATCTAAGTCTCTGCTCTATTAGAAACTTTTTATCTGTGGGGAGTTAACGGTTCACTTTCAAAACACTGCCCAGGATTTACCCTTTCTCTCCTTAAGACCCATACTCTATAGGATGAGAAATAAAAGATCCTGAAAAAGTAGGTCAGGATGATGCAGTTGAGGAAAGATGCGTCTCCTGAGGTGAACAAGCACCTGGGGAAGATCACTGAACTCTTACAGCTGGGGGCCATCAAACCAAAGAGAAATCACATATGTAATGATAAAAATTTTCCTGTAGAGCTTCAACAGAGCTCATGTCAGCCATAAAGCTGTTAGTGACAATGTGAGGAGCTGTTGACAGGTTTGCCTGTCAGAGAGCAGAGATGTAGTTCTCTGCTGTGGTGTTTCAATCATCAACAAAAGCCAAATTCTCTGGTCTGAACCACTGGTGACAATTTCCATGCTATTTTAAAAGTGGCCTTGCTGTTTCTGGGTACAGTATCTATTAGAACATGAAAAGGACAGGCCAGGGGCAGGCAACACAAAGCTTTATTTAAGCCACACCTCACCCTTTTACTTATCCTGAGAGGTCCTGTAAAGAGGAGCTGGCACATAATCAGCCTGGAGTGCATGTTCTCCAGATCTGGATTTTTTTTCTCCAAAGTGTTTTCCTTGGAACCTAGGCCTGAGGAACACTGCTTGGTGATCTGTATGTTTTCAGACATTGAAGCCCTAACCCAGTAAAGGGGGGTGACAACTTTATTTCTGAATATGGTCTTGTAGAGTCCAGCAAGTTGAGGCTACATTGGAATGGAGGAGCAAAGCATTTGCCTCAACTGGTATGAAAAGTGTCTTTATTGTGAGCATTACTGCTCTGGAGGAAATGGTATCCTGACTTATAGGAAAGTCAGGCTGTATCTGAAGGTGGGTACAGGGGGGATGGTCTCCCTGAAGTATGTATCAATCCTGGTCCTCTCCTAGAGAGAGCCATTACAACTGAGCTCTGCTCAGTTCCTTTATGGGAATATCCTAGCAGAGCTCTATGTTTCTCCTTCTGCTCCAGCCCCAGATGTTACTTCCGCTTCACTCTGCTAAAGGGAAAATCCCTGCAGAAATGTAGCAATCTCCTCTGGCTCCAGGGAAAAAATATTACTTTTTTTTTTCCTGCTCAGCCTCCTTAAGGGAACATCCACTGAAGAAGATCTTCACCCAAAACTCTTTTAAGAAAGAGATTTATTGGTGGCGCATGCCTTTAATCCCAGCACTTGGGAGGCAGAGGCAGGCAGATCTTTTTGATTTTGAGGCCAGCCTTGTCTACAGAGTGAGATCTAGGAAAGGCACAAAGCTACACAGAGAAACCCTGGCTGGAAAAAACAAACAAAAAAGAAAGAAAGAAAGAAAGAAAGAAAGAAAGAAAGAAAGAAAGAAAGAAAGAAAGAAAGAAAGAAAGAAAGAAAGAAAGAAAGAAAGAGAGAGAGACTTATTTGGGAAGGAGGCATCCAGCAGAGTGGCTGCCTCTGCCAGGGTGGGAAAGGTCAGCCCCAACTGAACGGCAGAGGGACTTATATAGAGCTTCTTAGGGGCAGAGTTTCTCCAGGGAGAAGATTTTCTGCTCAAGCCTTGGTTAGTTTTCCTGCCCAGGGATTGGTTGGTTTAGTTGGTCAGGAGCAGAGTTGGCTATGATTTCAGGGCCATACTGTGTTTCTTTCACTAGGCATTTTTCACCTTGTGCCTCCAATTTTAGAGGCAGGGAGTATTTCTTTCACTGGTCTGGTTATAAGCCCAAATTGTGTTTCTTTTGCTCTGGTTTCAGGTTCAGGGTGTGTTTCTTGGGTTCTGGGTTCAGGGCTAAAGTATTTCGTGAGACATCACACTTTCATGAACCACGCAAGTCCCAATCCCAGGAGATACACTTATCCACCCCAGCCAAATATACACAGAAACCTCTCTTGTATCTTCCTGCCACGTATCCCACTGATCCCCCATACTCGAAGAATCTTAATGTTCTTCCAAACACCCTGAGGTCCAGTGACAAGGGCCAGCACGTGCCCCTCACAACACTTCATCTCAGCCCACCCTTGGCACTTGGATTGTGTTTAGAAAGAAGACTGACAGATGAGACTCTGCTCAGCTGGTCTCAAAGTTCAGAGTTGAGACTCACCCCTCTGTGGATGTCAACTTTCATCTCTCTACAGGGTGGGGAGTGTCTCCCTGGCCAGCTGGTTTCTTCTTCCTCCATCACAACCTTCAGGTGACCCAGGGGACAGCCTCCTCACCCTACAGGATACAGCTTCACTTCAGAGCCCTCAAGTCTGCCCTCAGAAGCCCGGGGGAAATTGGCAGAGTTCACACTCAGGTGATGTGAAGATTCCCAGGTTATCTGCCTGTCACTCTAGAGCCTTGCTGTTGCTGGAGATGACATGCAGGGCCAGAACATGGTCACCAGACTAAGCAAACCATCCTGCTTGATATCAGCCCTGGGCTGACAGAAAGGACCCATGCTCTTTCCCTGTCCACTGCCTCTTAAAGCCTTTCAGAATGTGAGCTGAGTAAATGTGTTATCTCTGCTTGTATATTTGCCTAGCAAAGAAAACTCCTATACCCACAACATAACTTCTCATCTCTTTGGCTGCAACAGATTCCTCTTCTCAGTGCCTGCTCTTTTGTAAAAAACAACTTGTGCCTTCCATTTGCTTAAAGTCTCCTTTCAATTGTTCATATCTCCAGAGATTTTATTAAACCATTGGAAAATGGGTTAATGCAGACATCATCTGTGTTTAACTTTATTGAGTGATGCGCTCTAGCAACTACAGCCATTTATGTTACCTGCACTTTTACTTTCTAAATAAAATACAAAACAAAGCAGATCTGAGCTTTCAGAGATCTGCATTGACATCAGTTATAAACATCCCAACAGAATTATCTGCCCGGTCCTTCTCTGGCTTTAAAAGAAGAGTCTATGTGTTCTGTGAACATTTACCATTAAGTCTGAGCAAATTCCTCCTGCTTGAGGAATGCAGCCCTCTCCTCTGGCTGAACTTTGGACATCCTTCCAGGAACAGAATTTTCCCAGATAACAACTTAAATAAAAATATGCATATAAAACTAGATTATCACAATACTTAAAATAAAAATGTTAGCCTGGTATCAACACTGTTACATGAACATCAGCATGTTTCCACATAGATAGGAAGCATTAATATCTGAAAGTGTGCATGTGCACAATGTATACATACTAATTCCTCAGGTGGTTAATGAATGCACTGCTCCCAGTAGAAATGTAACATCTGCTGAATGTACAGTGCAAGGAATACTGAACTTGGAATATTCTGGCACTTGTCATTCAAAGTACAAAAGATGCAACTTTGGACACATTACTGAATACATTAGTAAAACGTTCACTGTATGATTGCTCTTGCAGAGGACCCAGCTTCCATTCCACAAGGTAGCTCCCAACCTACCCTAACTCCAATTCCAGGTGATATTATGCCATCTTCTGGTCTTTTGGGATACTGCAAAAAATGTGCTGTACTGATGGACATGCAGGCAAAATAGCAACACATATAAAATAAAAATCAAGATTTTAAATGTGTCTAGTATTATGTTTTCCTGACACCCTCACAACCTATTCTCATGTGTGAGTTCATGTGTTATGTCTTTTCTGGTAACTTTCTTCTTGTTGTATTTTGAAACTGGTTCCCTCTCTGTATTCCTGACAGTGCTGGAACTCATTATGTCTGTAAACCCTGCTGTCCTCAAACTCACAGGTATCCAACTGACTCTGCCTTCAGGAGCTGCAGGAAAAGAGGGTACCACCATGCCCTACCTTTTGGAAGTAACTTGTTTTGTTTTGTCTTTTGAGACAGAATCTCACTAGGTAGCCCAGACTGTCTCGAAACTTGCTATGTAGACTAGGCTGGCTTAGGACACAGAGATCCACCTGCCTGTGCATCTCAAATGTTGGAATTAAAGGCATGTAGCAACACATCTGCCATAACTGCCCATGTATTTTTAATAGAAAGAAGAGAAGCTACGTTCATAGGCAAAAGTTTCAGCACTATGGACGTAACCAGTTAATTCTTTTCTTTTTCAGATGGACTGTGAGGTAGGTTCCAGCCCCAAGTCAGACTCTCAGTGCTACAGTGACGAATCCCTCATTGGCATGAGGAGTCAAGGAATTCCTGCTCATTCACCTCAGTTCAGATTTGGTTTTCTGTCTTACAGGTTGGAAAAGAAGTATATCTTATACTCGTCAGCTTTGCTTGTGGTCAGCACCATTGAGCAGCCTGTGCAGAATGAGAAGTAGCTGTGCCCAGGAGGAGGTCATGTTTCTCACAGACACCATGGATTCAGTGAGCATGGCGGCTGCTGGGCACCTGCAGTGTCTCCATGCAGGAATGGCAGAGTCTCAACACACTCAATAGGAAGGGCAGGAACCCACACAAGCTGAGGAGCAAAAGCCCAGGCTTGTTCACTGTGCTGTGAACACGTGACTGTGCAACCATGCCAACCTTGTGTCTTTTAAGACTTCCAGACAGTATATTTAGAGCTTGTTCTGCCTAACTTCCTATGATATGTTCTTATTCCCTGGCTTCTGTTAAAACCTTCTTCCAAAATAACTTCATACTCCAAGGCTCCCAGCAGGTGTGGATGCCAGCAAGCAGCCCAACCAACTTCCACACTGGCCCATGGTGCCCTCCATGTGGGCTCACACTGAGAGTTCTGGCTGGATGTTACACTCCCATGCTTTGCCCAAGCCTTGTGGCCCTTGGTCATCAAGGAATGAGGTCACTCAGCAGTGTGTGGGCCACTAGACACCCACAGTTTTCCTGGTATTCCATGCTAGACTTTGGCTGGGGTCCAGTCATCCCACTATGCATTCCTAGATCCAGCTACTTTTTTTTCCTTTTTTCTTTGCAGTGTTGGGATTGCAAACCAGGACCTTGTGCAAGGTAGACAAGCCTACAGCTCCATCCTGGAAGATTCCAGGCAAGGGCTCCACCCACTGGCTACTCTACAAGCCCCTCACTGGGAGATTCTAGGTAGAAGCTCTACCCCTGGGTCACACCCCACACTTTTTATTGACTCAAACCCAGTACTAAGGTGTACTTCCCAAGTGAGGACACCATGTGACTGCCTAGACTTACCCATGCAGGCATACCATGCTGGCCCCAGTCCTAAATATCATCAGCCTGTAGTGTCTTCTCACAGCAGAACCTTTGCTAGAGGTGTCTGTCTGGGGTTTTGTGTGCACTGCACATCAGCAGAAGTTACGTTACTGCAGAAGTAAATACACATGCCAGAGCCTGGTGTGCAGTGAGATACGGCATGGGGAGGGGTGAATCTAGGTGGTAATCTCTGGACAGCAGGAAGCCATCCCCACACCCCTAGGGAGCAGAAAGAACCACCAGCCCTGCTTGGAGAAGCTTCCAGTAAAGGGGGTTAGGAGGATGAGGTGTCATGCATGCTGGGCTGTGGGTGGCCCTCAGTCACCATAGCCCTGCCCTCCAGAGCCCACAAGTTCTTTCTCTGAGGCCCTGACCCTGCAGGAACCTGAAGAAACTCCAGAGCTGGCATTGTGAGCAGTGTGTGTCCTGCACGTGGAGGATGAGAGTTGGAAGGGGCTCAAGGGCTTGGAGAGCACTGGTGGCATGGACTGCCCCTTCTGCCTGGGCACATACAAGGTGGTGTTTATCCTCCTCTCCAAGGATTGCATGTCAGTGGCACCTTCTGTCAGGCCGAGCAGATCCACGTCCATGAACATTTTCCAGAGCCCTGAGTGCTTGATCCCCATACCTGTGACCCTCAAGCCCAGCACTTTGAGCCCATGAGCCCTGTACCCTGAAACCCTGAGCCTGTGAGCCCCTTATCATGAGCCCCACACTCTATGCCCAGAAGTACACACCTACAAAGCCTTAAAGAAGCATAGCTACACTTTATATTTTTGAAAAGGCTATTACAATCCATAACTACCTTCCTATCATGTGTCCAAGAGCAGCCGTGGCCTATGGGTGAGTGTCACTAAATCTGCCGCAAGAGAATACTCCTTAGCTTAATTTTCTGTTTGGGTTTTTGGTGTTTGCTTTTGGTTTGAGGTTTTGTTATTTATTTATTTTAAAATTTATTTTGTTCTTGTCAATGTTGTGATATTTGCTAAGGTGGTATATACTGACTGACCTTTTATATTCCCTATTAAGTTAAATGACTGTATTTTTATGAATGAAAAAGCATTTATCTGTACACTTAAAACTATCTTTTTTATTTATATATTGTGTCATACCTCTGTAACCCCAAAATGCACAAACAAAAGTATTTATGTAAGTTCCAGGGGGGTTTGGGCTCCCTTGTGACTTCCTCACCAGCCAACCAAGGCTACATAATACAATAGTCTTGGGATATGGCATTGCTGTGGGATGGTCTGTATGTCAAGTGTGTTGCTGATTGGTCAGTAAATAAATCACTGATTGGCCATTGGCTAGGCAGGAAGTATAGGCGGGACAAGGAGAAGAATTCTGGGAAGTGGAAGGCTGAGGGAGAGACACTGCCAGCCGCCACCATGACAAGCCGCATGGGAAGATCCCGGTAAGCCACGAGCCATGTGGCAAGGTATAGATTAATGGAAATGGATTAATTTAAGATATAAGAATAGTTAGCAAGAAGCCTGCCACGGCCATACAGTTTGTAACTAATATAAGTCTCTGTGTTTACTTGATCGGGTCTGAGCGGCTGTGGGACTGGCGGGTGAGAGAGATTTGCCCTGACCGTGGGCCAGGCAGGAAAACTCTAGCTACACACGGATACCTACCATATCCATACTGTATCCTTAACTTCATAAACTTAGCTAATCCTAAAATACAGTATATTACACACAAATGTATATGACAAGATCAAGCAGACCAGCTAATTGAGAACATACCTATATTCTCTAATACCTCTCACGAAATAAGAATATTCTATTCCTAGATCTCTGGGCTGTCTAGCCTTTGGTTACTGGCCCTTCAGGAAGTGTCAAGCATGGGCTCCCCTCATGGCATGGGTCTCACGTTTGACCACTTGGTTGGCCACTGCCACGAGTTCTGTGGCACCTTTTCCCCAGCACATCTTTCAGGCAGGACAAATGGTAGGTCAAAAGTTTTGTGGCTGGGCTGGTGTGGTGACTAGGTCAGGTTCTGTATTCTCCCATTCCTAGGAGTCTTCTCTGGATAGAACCAAGTACAACTGGCAAAAAAAAAAAAAATCAATGAAATGATTCCATGATATTCTGCTCTGCTTGCTATACACGTAGACCTATCATAATCGTCATCAGAGAGGCTTCATTCAGCAAATAATAGGAGCAGATGCAGAGACCAGAGAGTCCTGCAGAAGATGGGGAGGAAGGATTGTAGGAGACAGAGGGGTCAAGGACACCACAAGAACACAGTCCACAGAATCAACTAACCAGGGCTTATAAGGCCTCACAGAGACTGGACTGAAAATCAGGGAGCTTGTACAGGTCTGACGTAGGTCCTCTGAATATATTATGGATGTGTAACTTGGTGTTCTTGTGGGACTCCTAACAGTGGGAGTGGGGGTGTCTCTGACTCTTTTATCTGCTTTTGGGATGCTTTTCCTTCTACTGGGCTGCCTCATTTTTTAGCCTTGATATGGAGTTTGTGCCTAGTCTTATTGTAACTTGTTATGCCATGTTTGGTTGATATCAGTGGAGGCCTGCTCTTTTCTGAAGGAAAAAAGAGGAGTGTAGTGGATCTGGGGGAGATGGGGCCAGGGGACTAGAGGAGACAGGGAGTGAAACCTGGGTCTGTGCATGATGGTATACAGACTCCACTCTGATGATTTCTGAATGGATAGAGACCTTAAAAGAGCAGCAGTGACACTGTTATGACAACAGAGGGATGACAATGTCTCTCCCCTCTCCCCTTCTGCTTGCTGAGGCACATTCCACGACCACCTAGCACTAGACCCATTCAGCTTGAATTGCTGTCAGCCGTGAACAAGCCTGTCTTCCTCTGCCCTTAATTTGTTCATTCAGCTGACAATTACAGAATGTCTCCAAAGTCTCCAAAGGCAAGAAGGAATATCACTTAAGAGAAAATTAAAAAAGAAGACACTAAGCGTGGTAGTGTGGTGACATACCTCTGATCCCAGCAACAGGGAAGTTGTGGCAGAAGGATCAGCAGTCTGAGGCCACCCCAGTGGTGGCTGCTCTGATAATTATTGTTGCTGTCCCAAACCCCCAACCTGCCACCACATTCTGGGTCATCAGAGAATGTTTGTGAACTTTACTAGTGTTGCTTCTGACTAACAAGGACAAGCAGGTCATACTTTAGTGACAGGATCATGATGGGGAGGTGCCAGGGCATTAAAAGGATGGAAAAGATAGAAGACAGAAAAGATAAAAGCTTCTTTTTTAGGGCTTACACAAACGTCGTCTTATGCCAAGCAGGTTTATTAAGAACTACAGCATCATATAGACTATTGAACAGGGGGGAAATGGCTAAGGTCTGCAGCGAGCTAAGTCAATGTCAGCAAAGAGAACTTGGGTTACCTCAGACACAGCTGCCTAAGAACTGATAACCACAGTCCAGGGGGAAGAGTTAGTTCCCCATAAACCACAACCTTGAGTCCTTTGAGACACTGGCTCCAGCCCTACACCAGCCTTGCTACGTCCACTCCTGGTAAAGACAGAAATAAAGTTCTATTTGTCCTTTCCTCAGGGCCTCTGGGAAGGTCTGGCTCCCACATCTAATGCTCCATTTTGTAGTGGCTTCCTTTCCTATAATCCTTCTAGGGTTTTTGGTTACTAGTTATTTTTATTGTCATTGTTTCTTCATGATCTAAGGGATCAAACTTAAGGCCTCTTATAAACCAAGTCCATACTTCACCACTAAGCTGCTTGCCTTGTCCCACAAAAGATGGCCTCAATAGTAAACAATTTTGTTCTTTCATTTATTCAGATGTTCCTTGAGTAATTTCAAAAATCCATTGGTACATAACATGTATAGCACATCCCACAAACCCATTCCCTTATTCCTTTCCATCATTCCTTGTGACCAGTTCATATTTTATTTTGTTTTGTTTTAACACACCTAAAGGGACAATGGGAGGGGGATAGAGCAGAGAATAAGATAGACAGTCCCACCCCAACACTTACTACCTGAACACAAGCTAAATGGAAAGATTTCAGTTATGAGGCTGCAACTATTCCCACAAGACCTGAAATCATCTGTGCAAACCTTCCTACACACCGCCTGACTCTAGGCCATCTTTGTCTCAGGGAGACCAGCAGAGAACCTGTCTCAGACTGACCACCAGTCTGGTACCACTGTCATTGTCGCCTCTGTTTCACACACAGAAATCTGAGTCATGGAATCTAGATTAGACAGCATTACCCAGTGCACAGCCACATCTGATGGGAATGGCAAAAGTCAGAAAGCCAGCACAGCTGCTTGTCAAAGACCCAGCAACCTGAGCTGCACAATGGCTGCCATGCCAGTTCTGGTGGTGATCTCCACCTGTTGCATACTTGGGGCACTTTTAATATTTGTACAATTTGGGGATATTGGATTGATGGAAATTTTCTTTTGAATCATTTGTAGCCAAACCTTAAAAGGTCTTATTAATAAAAACAAACCCAGAGCCAGGTGTAGAGGTGAATGCTGAAAGATCAGAGAAACAGAACAAGCCATAGCTAACCTCACCTCGCCAATTCCTCATCTAATCTTGTCTCCTCAAACTGGATGCCTCTTTGTCCTCATCCAAATAGATCTCAGCTGAATTGTTGCTAAAAGCCTAAAAGATTAACAAGGCTCTAGTTCCTGGTCCTCACGCCTTATATACCTTTCTGCTTCCTGCCATCACTTCGTGGAATTAAAGGCGTGTGTCACCATGCCTGGCTATTTGCAGTGTGGCTTTGAACTCACAGAGATCCAGACAGATCTCTGCCTCTGGAATGCTAGGATTAAAGGCATGTGCTACCACTGCCTAAACCTATGTTTAATGTAGTGGCTGCTCTGTTCTCTGACCCCCAGATGAGTTTATTGGGGTGCACAATATATCAACCACAATCATTTATGCCTTCTCCCAAGATTACTGCTTCTAAGCTTCCCAGGAAAGTCTTGAACATATTGCCCCTCCCACTTTTAGGGAGATATCCTTATCTGCTTGAAGGTCTTTCTTACACCTTGGAGGCTGTGACATGTAAAGAAGCCAGAAGTCTCTTTATGAGGCTATGAGATATTTTTGAAATATCTGTCCTTGTACTTAATCAGGAACAAGATAATCTAAACAAAATAAACTTTAAAAGGTCAACAAGATTCAATGGACCAGAGGATTTGGCCATAGATCAGATTACAAGCCTCTTCCTACTATACATTCAGGCAATTAATTGGCATATACAGCAACAAAGTTAGATTACCTGAAGTTACCTCTGCCTGACACAGAGACTTATATTTATGGGCAAATAATGATGTATAAAGATGATAAAAGAATGAGATGTCAGGACCTTCCTTTCTTACAAAAGTTAGCTCATGCAGAGCCACTGTGGTGTCATATGACCAAAGAATAAAAGAATTCCAGGATTAGACATATAAACAAAATTTATAAAGACATAAAATATAAGCATTGTATTATGCAAGAATTTGAATAATAACTGCAGCAGCTTTGGTCTGAGGTTTTTTCTCAGGCACTCTGGCCACTAGGAGTTAATAATAGCACGTGGCAATCTGCCTGGGATGGTTTGGAGATTTTGTATTGGTCTAGCATCTTTGAAGACACAAAAGCTACTAGCCTGAGAACAGGCTGTCATATGCCTCTAGATTCTTAAAAAATGGGTTATGGAGCTGAGTAAAAATGGTTATAAAAGATAACTGTTTACTAATGACAATTAGACTTGGGGGGAAATAATTGTAAATAAATGACTCTGTTCTGTCATAGTTTATCAATGATGATTAAAAGATTTGCAAGAGGAAGTGAAACACGTCCAAACAAAGTTGATGTGATCTATGTTTTGGAACAACTATCCCTGCTTACTGAATCTATCCCTGCTTACTGAATTCTGTATAAATAAAGAAATACTCTGGCTGTTAGTCAGTCATGCTACAAGATTCTCCGGGCCACAGTGCCTAACTCACTTCTTCCCTTGCTGACACCTTGCACCCTGTCTGAAGTTGTCACCTGCTGAACCTGGCCCCTGGCAGCCCAGTTGGTGTATTGCAAAGCCAGCATTTCAGTCAAGCACTCTAAGCATAAGAAGTTGCCTGTACAGTGCTGTGTTAGTGAGTTTCGGTGCCTGCAAGATGCTGGATATGGTCAAGGGCTTCGGAGAAGTCCTATTACTTAATTTTTCTAAGGACTCTACTGAAGAGTGATGTGTACCCCCATGGTGGGTGGTACATGGTGGTACAACTGGATGCTCAGGAAAGGTGAGTAAGCAGCTGAGGGACAGAGGCAGCGCATGTCTAGTCTGGCTCTCAAACACTTTCTCTGAAGGAGAGAAACTGCATGGGGAGATAGGCATAGGACTAGAGCCTGCTCTGGAGATGGAAGGGCCACTGCAGTGTCGTGTGTTAAGAGGAAAGACAGGAAGATGGTGTGAGGCAGAACAAAGGGATGCTGGAAGAGGGACCATGGAAGGACCTCTGAGGTGGTTTCAGGTTAATGTGAAAGAGTAGTGTTTTTCATTCTTATGACATTGCCTGTGGAAAGCAAAGAAGGGTGTCAGATATCCTGATGCTGACTTACAGGCAGCCATGGGCAGTCTGATGTAGGCACTGGGAACCAAACTTAGTTCCTCTGCAAGAGCAGCTTCCACACTTAATGGAAGTCATTTTGCCAGCACAGAGAATAATTTTCTGTGGTGGGCCATTGTCAGAAGCTAGGTTGTAAAATGCCAGCCATGGAATGCTGTTGACAGGTCCCAAGATGAATCAATGATTTGTTCCCATGAGAAGACAAGAAAGGACAAAGGACCTCTGGGAATGTGAACCCCAATTCTGAGTGGATGTAAGGAGGGAAGGCTGGCAGAGCATATGTGGACAGAATGTGTGTGCCCCTGTGTGTGTGGATGGAGGATTCTAAATTGAAGTGGCTTCTCTCATGGAAGAGAGACCCTCATCTATCCTTTAAGAATAGAAGGGAAGAACAGTGGGTAAATTAAGAGAGAGAGATTCTTAGGCAGTTGAAAAGTGAGGGGTGGAGTGGTTTAGAAAAGGAGATACCATCTTTTCCTTCATACTTCTCATTGTGATTGGCAGGTGTGCTTTTCCTAGAGCTTTCATATCACCTGAAGACAAACAAGCTGGGGATGTACAACAATGAAGGCTTCCTGGGTCACAGTTCTTAAGAACAGAAGTCCCAAACAAAAGGGTTGCAAAGTGGGTTCCTTTTGGAGCCCAAGAGGGAAAATCTTCTGGTTTGTACATGCATTACTCCAGCCTCTGCTTACTCCTCATATGCTGTCTGCTCCATGGGGTTTGAGTCCAAATATCCTTTTAAAAATATTTACTTTGTGTATATGTTCACACATTCATGTGTGAGTTTGTAGGTGTACTGTGGAGTATGTGCGTGTGGTGATCAGAGGGTAACAGCCACCTTCCATCATATTTGAGGCAGAATTTTCCACATTGTTGGTTTATGTGCTTTGTACCCCGGGTTAGCTGGCCTTCCACCTTCTGGAGAGTCTCTTTTCCTACCTCCAGTCTAGCCATAGGAATAGTGCTGAGATTATAGATGTGCTATTGGGTCTGGCATTTATATGGGTTCTTGGAAATCTGACCTCAAGTTGACAGACTTGTGCACCTAGCCCCTTCTGAACCATCTCCCCTAGACAAAACTTCCTTCCATTAGGACATATTTATTATGTGTATGAGGAGAGGGTTGTACGTGTATTTCCACAGTGTACATTTGGATGTAAGATGACTAGCTGCTTAAGTTCTTGCTTTTACTTTCTCAAAATTATGGACTGTGACCTGGAATTCAAAGTCAAATAAACCCTTTTCTCTCCTCAATTAATTTAGTTGGGATGTTTCATCACAGCAACAGGAATGTAGCCAGTACAATGGGGTAACACATCAGCAGAACAATGGTATAGGAACAGACCAAGAAGTTTTGTAAGATAACAAGGATTTCAGTTTAATAAAGTGTAAGTTGTAAACCAAGTGGATCTGAAGCATTAGGAAAAAGTGGATAGTACTTTGTCAGACAAAAGGTGTGTCAGGGCAAGAAGTAAGAAGCCACAGCACCCCAGCCTGTGGAAACACTAGATGAGAGCTATTGAACAGTCTCTATGTGATATATGGGCACATGTGTTCAATATATTTCAAAGGTGTTCTTACTGTGAAGGCCTGTAATCCAAACTACTTGGGACACTGAGGTGAAGAATCAAAGGATCAAGGCTTTGGGGGCTGGAAAGATGGCTCAGTAGTTAAGAATATTTGTTGCTCTTCTAAAAGACTGGAGTTTGGTTATGAGCACCCATGTTGGGCAGCTCACAATTGCCTGTTACTCCAGCTGCAGGGAATCCAATACCCTCTTCTGACCTCCTCAGGTAACTATGCATGTGCAATACACACATACACACTTAAATAATAAAATAATGATTTTTTTTTAACTCAAAACCTACCTGGGCTACAAACCAAGGCCCTGTCTCAAAGTAAAAACTTCTTATGAAAGTCACCACAGAAGTTGGAGCTGGGTCTGTAGCTCCACTGGTAACTGCTTACCAATGACTGAAGCCCTGGGTTCAATCACTAGCACCACATAAACTAAGTTTGATGGTGCTCACCTTCAATTTCAGCATTTTTGATGGGGGGAGCCACCATTCAAGCTCATCCTTAGCTAAATCGAAATTCAAGGCTTGCCTGAGTTACTTAAAAACCCTATCTCAAAAAATGCTTGAGCTATAGCTCAGGGATTAAATGCCTTCACAGGTGCCTTATGGTGATATATTGTATATCCTAATATATATATATATCCTAATATATCCTAATAAATTTTCCTGAGGATCAGAGGAAAGAAACAGCCACTAGATTAGACATAGAGGTTAGGCAGTGGTGGCATACATCTTTAATCACAGTACTTGAGATATCATGGCTTTGCTTGGGAAGTACACATGACTTTAATCCCAGGAAGTAATACAGCAGGGCAGAGAAAGGTATGTAAGTTGTGAGGAAACAGAAACTCACACTCTTTAGGCTGAAGATTTCATAGAAGTAAGAACTAGTGTCTGGTTATTCTGTTTCTCTGGTCTTTCAGCTTTCACCCTGATATCTGGCTCAGGATTTTCAATTAGTAATACTTTTAAAAATTCAAACAACAGTGCCTCACAGAGATTCAATAACACAGAAACGTATTACCATCTCTGTAGGCAGAAGTTTCTGTCCTGCCACAACCCCCAAAATACCCAGCAGCCACTTTCCAAAAAATTGACTCAGAGGCTTAATATTATTTATTAATGCTCAGCCAATAGGTGAGACTTATTACTAACTAGCTATTCCATTTAAATTAAGCCATAATTCTTGTCTATGTTTAACCACCTTTTCTCAGTACAACATTCTCATCTTGCTTTCTCTACATCTGGCTGGCAGCTGTGTCTCTTCCCAGAATTCTTCTAGTCTGGTTGCCCTGCCTATAAGTCCTGCCTGACTACTGGCCAATCAGTGTTTTATTAAACCAATTCAAGTAACAAATCTTTACAGTGTACAAGAGCATTATTCCACAGCATTTTCTCCTTTTAATCTAATCAAAAAGTAAGATCTTAAATTTAACATAGTAAAATTACATATAACAAGACAGTTATCAAGCAAGAATTACCGTAAGAATATCTAATCCATTTTCATTTGACAAAATTAGACAAAATACTTAATTATCTATCTTATCTTGGTGAGTCTAAAGTTTTGTACTATAACCAAGAAAACTATAATTGTAACTATCTAGTCTTCAACTCCATCAGACCTCAGAAGGATATAATATTACTTGAGTAAACAGGAAGTACATTGCAAGCAACTTCCAAATCTCTAGAAATTACAGAGACATCTGGCTGCCTGGGCAATCACAGAAAGTTCTTTTGTAATTTTGGGGCATCCATCTTCAGCCTATAGGCCTAGGATATCAGGCAGACTTTTTGGTGAAGCAGGAAATTTGAAGGACTGTGTCACCTATGTTGATAAAGGTTGTCAGTCACTTTCTTTTGTGTCCTGCAGAATAGCTGACAGACACTTCTGTGAAGCAGAAATTGTGAAGGACTGTCTTGCCTTGTCTTGGCAAAGTTCAACACTCTTTTTTCCTATGTGTCCTGCATGTCCAGTCTGCACAGCATATTGTCAACAGTCAAAGGCAAGAATAGTTTCTTTGCCCAGTGGCTAAACTTGTCACAGTGAAAGCAAACTCTATAAGGGGTCTCTTCAATGTCCATCCTCTTCTCTAAAGTAAATTGGTGCTGCCAGGAACAGATGTGTCTCATTTTCATGAAAAAGGTTAAGTTAATAATAAACCAAAATCCTTACTAATGTAAAATATGTAAGATTGATAGTTGTTTTTTGAATTAAAGTAGATTCAATAATCTACACTTTTATCCTATTGTTTCTATACTCCCTTTTCTTTTCAGAACAAGATTCCTGAATCTAATCTTCTTTGTTTAGCTTTTTTCCTGACCATTATCTATAACAACTCATAACAACACCCCCCCCAAACAATGACAAATATCCATAATTTATTTTTGGGAATGTGGGCATAGTTCTCTAGACTACTTCCTGTTGATATGGGGTGCTGGTAATCTTTGGGGGACCCTGAGAAAATTTAGGATAATGGTTAACTCTTGGCTGGAGTAGTCGCTGAGGCTGGATCATCTCAGGGAGCAGTTCGGAAGCTGTTCTGGATTCAAGTGACAAATCTCTACACTGTACAAGAACATTATCCCACAGCACATCTCCATCTTTCACATGGCACTGAGGGAGGAGTCAAGGATGTCAGTGCTTTGCTGTTTTAGTTTAAGCACTGCCTCTCTAACTGGGAAGAAGCAGACAGTAGTAGGCAAGGGGAATTCATGAACGAGAGCTGAGTCATAGTGAGATCATTTCTGTTGAGGAAAAAATGAGGGAGAAAATAAACAACTCCAGCTTCAGCTTAGATAGTAGAATTGTGAGCTGTAACTACAGTTTTTCAATTCTTGTAAATAGTTCATTTAATTTGTACACAGATAGTCATTACAATTTCAGAGCCCTTCAAGTTATAGAAACTGTTAACCTGCATTAGGACTAGTATGGTCAGGTTAAGATGCTGTTTCAGCAAACTTAAGATGCCATTCATCAAAGAAAGTTGCCATGATTTGTGGGTCATATTAGAGCTCATTCCAGTCTTCCCAGCCCTCTATCTAATAATAATACATCAGCTGATAAATTGACACTGATGATCACCTTATCTCAGGTAGATTTGTCTCAACAGTCACATGCCCTTCATCATCAGAATAGCAGAAGTTTAAGAAAACAATTTGGCCTTACCAAGGAAGTTGCTTGTGAGATTGTTAGCAATGCAATGTGTGCCCACAGTATTTTCCCATGCCTTCACTTAGGGATAAATCCTTGAGGCCTTCCTCCTAATCATTTATGGCAAATGGATGTTATTTATATTGTGGAATTTGGCAAAGTAAATTATGTGAATGTGGCAGTTGATACCTATTCAGAACTTTTGATAGCCACTGTACAAACTGGAGAATCCATCAAGCACATGAAGATGGGGCCCTACAACAACAACAATTCCACATGGACAATAATAACATCATTAAGCTGACAAACATCATCTACAGATCAGCTTTGAACTACAAAGTGCTCAGAGTAATTTTGAGAGGGCTAGCTGAGATGATCCAGTCTCAAAGAGTACTTGAATAAGGATTTGAGATAAACCCTGAACTTTGGCATTATACACAGACTGCATAACAAAGGATATAGTTACCTTTCCTAGAATTTGACAATAAACCTAAAATTTTTCTTTTCAAGATAAAGATACCTTCACCTATACCCAGCAAGAAGCAATTTCAAGAATACGTCGCCCACATTCCCAAAGAGGTGGTGTGGGGTGGGTGGGTTTTTTTTTTTTTTGTCTTTTAATGGATATTGGGTCTGGGATAATTTTCATTGATTAGGGGGGTTGGTTACAAGTTGTCAAGGGTTAGGAAAAGGGCTAAGCAAAGGAGATTAGATTTAAGGTTCTTGTTTAAAAAGAAAAGAAAAGAAAAATGTAAATACTTTACATTGGATTGGATTGTTTTATATTGTATACAAATTATATATATTGAAATTGACATTGTTATAAAATGCTATATGTATATTTCTAATTGTACTTATACCGTTCATTTAACAATGTAATGCAGTTTTCTGATCCTTGAATGTTGTTATTACCAACTATTAGGATATAAAGAAATGAAAGTTAGTAGTTAGACATTATAATAGAACTTGTAGTCATATTAGGTATGTTTTTAGATTGAGCAGATATATTTTAGATAGACAGGTCTTCTTCAAACCCTTCAGAGATCTACAGAATATGGCATTTAAAATGTTTTAATAACTTAGAAAATTTTTCTTTTTTTGCTATGACTATGAGAAATGTTGGCTCTTGGCAGTACCAATCTACTTCAGAGAAAATATGGGCATTGAAAAAACTGCAATTGGAGTTAACTTTCATTGTGGCAAAAGTTAGCCACTGGACAACAAAGTATCCTCGAATCAACTGCTGACAAACAGGACAGACAAGACGTGAAACAAAAGACTACTGATTCTTGCCAAAACAAGTGTGGTTATGGCCTTATCAAAAGGCATCTTCTGAGGCCATGACAATATGGCACCATCCCTAAAGTGGCCTTCGCAATCTGGAAAAAGTACAGTGCCCTTTTCTTCTAAGGCAGTTGAACAGGCAGTGGGCCAATGGCTTCTGATGTGCAATGGAACAGCAGCTGAAACAGCTATTCTTGAAGAGTAATTAAGCTCACGCCTCTCAATGGTAGAATGGCATTTAATAGAGGGATGTGGAGGAGAACGGGATGCTGAGATGAAGCCACATACACACATAGCCAAGAAGAATGGACAGCTGAATTCAAAAAACATCAACAATTTCCAGAATTTAAAATCCTGAATCATGACATAACACTAGTGGAATTTAGGTGTTTCCAGTACATAGACTGCTTTCACCCAATGTGAGGTTGAACTGTTGACCCTGTGTACATCCTACTTCACAAATGAGTCTGTCAGATATGCTAAGCCTATAGGCTGAAGATGATGCCCCAACACTGCAGAGAAACCTCAGATGACTGTCCAAGCAGCTGGCTGTTTCTGTCAACCCACAATTTTTTTGGAAGTTGCTTGCATGTACTTCCTGTTTTTATTTTTGTTAGCTAATATTATTTCCTTCTTGGGTCTCTGAGGGAGTTGAAGATTAGTTAATTATAGTTGAAGATTAATTAGGATAGAAAGGGAATTAGGTACAATAGGATAGATAGTGGAATTATTTTCTCTGAATTTGTCAAATACAAATGAACTAGACATTGTTTAGGTATTTATTACTTGTATATATTGTATATAGTTATTGTACTTTTGTATATAGTTTTTCTTATGTTAGTTATAAGCTTTTTCCTTTTTTCTTCTTATTAAAATAGAAAAGGGGAAATATGGTGATATTTTATTTGCATTAAAATGTTATTTGTATGTTAAAAAATAAAGTTGCCCAGGAGTCAGAGCTATTAGCAAGCCATAGGAAAGCAGGGTGGTGGTGGCATATGTTTGTAATCCCAGCACTTGGTAGGCAGAGCTAGGTAAGTCTCTGTGTGTTCAGGGATACAGCCAGTATTGGATACACATGCCTTTAATCTCAATACCAACTATAGAAGACCTGGAGGTCTCTACAGACAGGTAGTGATGAGGCGGTCATGTGGTTGGGTTTACAACCAATGAGAAGGCAGAACAGGAAGTCTATACAAAGACTTTAATACAGGAAGTAGCTCTTGTTCAGAGAGGTAGGACCACCACAGGAGGAAGGGTAAGGTTTTAGCTCTTAGCTCTGACCTCTTGGCTTTCTTCTTTGCATTGGTTCTGTGTTTCTTATTTAATAAGACAGTTGGTCACATCTACATTCATACCCAGTCAAGAACAATTTTTTTTTCTTTTTCAAAAGGAGAGTCAGGGATGAAGGGTTCACAACATGCCCTGATAGTTGGACGTGTTTGCTCATGCCCGGCGGACCTGGACACTTCCACCTAGCCAGTTCCAGGTCAAGATAGCCATTTCCACAAGACATCTTGCGTGACCAGGATCTGTGACTTTGCATGTTTATGTAAGTGCGCAGCATAGCCATGTGATCTATGCACATGCGTGGAGTAGTTACCTGTGCATGCCCAGCCTTTATAGGCCGGCGCCATATTCCCGGCTTCTTCTTCTTTACACACATGTCTCCCACAGGCCTGAGCACTCTCTGTTCCTTTTATCTTAATAAAACTCTTATTAGCGGATTCTGTCATGTTTCATGACATTTTCTTGTAGGGTAAGAGCATATCGCCACAAAATAACTAACAAAAACCTTTTTAACAACCTGGGATCCCAAATATATCTGTCTTTTCACCATTTGCATATCTGGTGCCCATGAGGCAGATGTGGCATCAGATCTCCTGAAACTGGAATTACAGGTACTTCTGAACTACCTTATGTGGGTGCTAGGAACCAAACTGAGTGCCCAACTAGGAGCAATACTACTGAGAAAATTCGCCAGCTCTCAAATATGTCATTATAATGCAGAAGATGAAAATACTCCATTGCTCCTTCTGTCTCCTATCACTTGAACATGATGAAAGTCCCTGCTAGATGGTTGTCAAAGGATTCCAGTGAGAGTATATTGGAAATTTTCCATGATTTTAGATAAACGTTTTCTTTTTAGACTCTTCTAAGACAGCCATGGTTATCCTGAAACTCATTATGTGGACCAACCTGACCTCAAACTTAATGAAGTTGGCCTACCACTGTCTCCCAAGTGCTGGAGTTATAGGCATATATTTTTAAGCCCAGCTGAGATATGTTTTTAAATGGCCTATCTTTGAATCAGAGAATTAAAGGACAAAATAAGAGTTTAGAAGGAACCAGGAATGTTTTGGTGAACAGTAATACTTCGTGAAATTGTATAATAATAATTTAAACTGGCAAATCATTTGATATGATTTCAATAATTGGGTTATTTTCTTTGCTTTTCTAGTTTCATTCATTTAAAAATGTTTAACTAGATAAGCCCACCCTTCACCAACTGGGAACAGGTAAGACCCCATCTCCAGACTGGGCAGACCTGGTTCCTAGCCCCTAGGCCCACGGGGCACCTTGTGTGCCCCTCCTACAAGCCATTGGAGTCCCAGGGACCAGGCAGATGCCTCTTCCCCAAACCCCTCACCAAGAAAACAGCCCCCTGTGACACCAGCAACCACTGCAGTAATAAGCTTATCCTGCACCAACTGGGAACAGATAAGACCCCCATCTCCAGACTGGGCAGACCAGGTCCTTAGCCCCTAGGCTCTGGGGGCACATTCTGTGCCCCTTCCCCAAACCACTGGAGCCGCAGGGGCCAGGAAGCTGCCTCTTCCCCCACCCCCTCACCAAGTAAGCAGGTCCTAGCATGCATGAATTGGAAACAGCTGTTCCCTGAGACAGAGCCTTAGACACAGAATCCATCAGCACCAATTGGATCAAGAGCTCCCATTAGATCAAGAATATCAATCAGACCAAGAGAGGCTCCCTCAGACATAGACAAAACTTGCATGGAGTGGAGGAAGAGATGGGTAGACACCAGTGCAAATATATACAGTCAACAACATAAAGACCAATATGGCACCATCAGATCCTAGTGGTTCTACATCAGCAAGACCTGAACATTCCAACACAGAAGACACAGAAGAAACTGACCTTAAAAATGACTTTAAGAAGATGATAGAGGCCTTTAAAGAGGAAATGAAAATTTCCCTTAAAGAAATGGAAGAAAATACAAACAAAAAATTGGAAGAAATCAATAAAACCCTTAAAGGAAGCAAAGAAAAAGCAATTAAAGAGGTGAAGAAAATAGTCCAAGATTTGAAAACTGAAATAGAGGCAATAAAGAAGATAAAAACTGAGGGAATGCTGGAAATGGAAAATCTGACTAAATGAACAGGAACTACAGATGCAAGCATAAACAACAGAATAAAAGAGATGGAAGGGAGAAACTCTGGCATTGAAGATATAATAAAGGGAATAGATCCATCAGTCAAAGAAAACAAGAAGCCAAAAAGAAGTCATAAAACAAAATGTCCAGGAAATTTGGGATACCAAGAAAAGACCAAACCTAAGAATAATTGGGGGACTGGAGAGATGGCTCAGTGGTTAAGAGCACCGACTGCTCTTCCAGAGGTCCTGAGTTCAATTCCCAGCAACCACATGGTGGCTCACAACCACTTGTAATGAGATCTGGTGCCCTCTTCTGGTCTGCAGAGACACATGCAAGCAGAATACTGTATACATAATAAATCAATAAATCAATAAATCTTTAAGCACATGCAAGCAGAATACTGCATACATAATAAATAAATAAATAAATTGAAAAAAAGAATAATTAGGATAGCACAAGAAAAATACCAACTCAAAGGCACAGAAAATATATTCAAAAAATCGGAGAAGAAAACTTTCCCAACCTAAAGAAAGAAATGCCTAAGAAGGTACAAGAAGCTTACAGAATACCAAATAGACTGGATCAAAAAAAAAAGTGCCCTCGCTACATAACAATGAAACCACTAAACATACAGAATAAAGAAATAATATTAAGAGCTGCCAAGGAAAAAGGTCAAGGAACATATAAAGGCAGACCCATAAGAATAACATCTGACTTCTCAATGGAGACTCTGAAAGCCAGAAGGTCCTGGACAGATATTATGTAGATACTAAGAGACCATGGATGTGAACCCAGACTATTATATCCAGCAAAAGTCTCAATTGCCATAGACGGAGTAAACAAAATTTTCCATGATAAAACCAGATTTAAATAATACACAAATCAAGCCCTACAGAAAGTACTAGAAGGAAAAATCTAACCTAAGGAAGTTAGATTCACCCATGAAAACACAGGCAATAGATAATCCCACACTAACAAATATCAAAGAAGAGAAACACACAACACTACCAACAAAAAATAACAGGAATTAACAAACAGTGGTCATTAATATCTATTAATATCAATGGTCTCAGTTTGCCTATAAAAAGACACAGGCTGAGAGAATGGATCCATCCTTCTGCTGCATACAATAAACACACCTCAACTTTAAAGACAGACACTACCTCAGATTGAAAGGCTGGGAAAAGACTTTCCAATCAAATGGACTTAAGAATTAAGCTGGTGTAACTATTTTAATATCTAATAAAATAGACTTCAAACTAAAATTAAGAAAGAGATTGAGAAGGACATTACATATTTATCACAGGGAAGATCCATCAAAATGATGTCTCAATTCTGAACATTTATACCTCAAATACAAGAGCACCCACATTTGTAAAAGAAACATTACTAAAGCTTAAATCTCATATCAAACGCCACACACTAGTAGTGGGAGATTTTAACACCTCACTCTCACTACTGGACAGATCTGCCAGACTGAAACTTAACAAAGAAATAAGGGACCTAATAGAAGTTATGACTCAAATAGACTTAATAGATATCTACAGAAAATTCCATTCTAATACAAAAGAATATACCTTCTTCACAGCACCCCATGGAACCTTCTCTAAAACTGAACACATGATTGGTCACAAAGCAAATCTTAACAAATACAAAAAACTTGGAATAATCTCCTATAATTTATCAGACCACCATGGATTAAAGTTAGATTTCAACAACAACAAAAATTACAGAAAGCCTACAGTCTCATGGATACTGAATAATGCCCAAATGAATAACTAATGGGTCAAGAAAAAATAAAGAAAAAAATTAATGATTTCCTAGAAATCAATGAAAAGGAAAGTACAACATGATGAAACTTATGGGACACTATGAAATCAGTGCTAAGAGGAAAATTCAAAGCACTAAATGTCCACATAAAGAAGATAGAGAAATCTCATACTAGTGACTTAACAGCACACCTGAAATCTCTTCCTGGAGGAATAGATGCCAGGAAATAATCAAATTTAGGGCTGAAATCAATGAAATAGAAACAATGAGAACAATACAAGGAATCAATGAAACAAAGAGTTGGTTCTTTGAAAAAAAAATCAATCAGATAGATAAACCCTTATCCAAATTAAGCAAAAGGAAGAGAGAGAGAGCATCCAAATTAACAAAATCAGAAATCAAAAGGGAGACATAACAACAGACAAGTAAATCCAGAGAATCCTCAGATCATACTTCAAAAACCTATACTCCACAAAATTGGAAAATTTGAAGGAAGTGGACAATTTTCTGGATAGGTACCACATACCAAAGTTAAATCAAGAACAGATAAACTATTTAAATAGACCAATAACCCCTAAGGAAATAGGGACAGTCATTAAAAGATTCCCAACCTTTTTTGGTTGTGACCAGATGGTTTTAGTGCAGAATTCTACCAGATTTTCAAAGAAAAGCTAATTCCAATAATTCTTCAACTTGTTCCACACAATAGAAACAGAAGGAACATTACCAAACTCCTCCTATGTGGCTACAGTTAACCTGATATTCAAACCACACAAAGATGAAACAAAGAAAGAGAATTACAAACCAATCTCTTTCATGAACATTGATGCAAAAATACTCAATAAAATATTGGCAAACCGACTCCAAGAACACTTCAAAAAAATTATTCACCATGACCAAGTAGGCTTCATCCCAGGGATGCAAGGATGGTTCAACATATAAAAATCTGTCATTGTAATACACCATACAAACAAACTGAAAGGAAAAAGTACCACACGATCATTTCATTAGATGCTGAAAGAGCCTTTGACAAAATCCAACACTCCTTCATGATAAAGGTCCTAGAGAGATCAGGAATAAAAGGAACATACCTAAACATAATAAAGGCAATTTACAGCAAGCCAACAGCCAACATCATATTAAATGGAGAAAACTCAAAGCAATTCCACTAAAATCAGGAACAAGACAAGGCTGTATACTCTACTCATATTTATTCAATATAGTACTTGAAGTTTTAGCTAGAACAATAAGACAACAAAAGGAGATCAAAGGGATAGAAATTGGAAAGGAAGAAGTCAAACTTTCACTATTTGCAGACAATATGATAGTGTATATAAGTGACTCCAAAATTTCTACCAGGGAACACCTACAGCTGATAAACTCCTTCAGTAATGTTACAGGATACAAGATTTACTCAAAAAATCAGTAGTCCTCCTGTATACAAATGATAAAAGGGCTAAGAAATAAATCAGAGAAACATCACCCTTTACAATAGACACAAGTAATATAAAATACCTTGAGGTAACTCTAAGCAAGTGAAGGTCATTTATGATAAGAACATTAAGTCTCTGAAGAAAGAAACTGAAGAAGATATCAGAAAAATGGATAGATGTCCCATGCTCATGGATAGGTAGGATTAACATAGCAAAAATGGCAATCTTACTAAAAGCAATCTACAGATTCAGTGCAATCTCCATCAAAATCCCAACAGAATTCTTCAGACTTGGAAAGAACAATACTCAGCTTCACATGGAAAAACAAACAAAAAAAACCAGTATAGCTAAAAGAATACTGTACAATAAAGCAACCTCTGGAGGCATTAAGACCCCTGACTTCAAGCTCTACTATAGAGCTATAGTAATAAAAAACAACTTGGTACTGGCATAGAAACTGACATGTGGAACAATGGCATTGAATTGAAGACCCTGACATTAATCCGCACACATATGAACACTTGATTTTTGACAAAGAAGCCAAAACTGTACAATGGAATAAAAGAAAGCATCTTCAACAAATGGTGCTGGCATAACTGGATGTCAACATGTAGAAGATTGCAAAAAGATCCATGTATGTCACCATGCACAAACAAAACTCAATTCCAAGTGGATCAAAGACCTCAACATAAATCCAGTTACACAGAACCTGATAGAAGAGAAAGTAGGAAGTATTCTTGAACACATTTGCACAGCGATCACTTCCTAAATATAACACCAGTAGCACAGACACTGAGAGCAACAATTAATAAATTGGACCTCTTGAAACTGTGAAGCCTTTGTAGGGCACAGGACATGGTCAATAAGACAAAATGACAGCCTACAGATTGGGAAAAGATCTTCACCAACTCCACATCAGAGAGAGGGTTGATCTGCAGAATATAAAGAACTCAAGAAACTAGACATCAAAATAAATAACAATCCAATTAAAAAATGGGCTACTTATCTAAACAGAGAATTCTCAACAAAAGAATTTCAAATGTCTGAAAGACTTTTAAGGAATTGCTCCACATCCCGAGTCATCAGGGAGATGTAAATCAAAATGACTCCAAGATGTAGTGGGTAGCCATTCCAGCTTTGATCTGGAAGTTCCAACCCCCATTGAGGCTTTGGTAACTGTCATGTCTACAAGGCAGGGCTGAGAGAGGACCCTGAAAATTTGAGATCCGGATGTGCTGGCTCTCTTGTTTCCTGGACCCTGGACACTGGAGATAGACCAAGCAGAGTTCTCCAGAGAACACTGCAGGACTGTGCTACACCTTTCACAGACCCTGTTACCTATCCCTTTACTTATAAGTTACCCCACAAAATAAACCTCCCTTTTAACTACATGGAGTGGCCTTAATAATTTCACCCATAACTGGCACCCAACATGGGGCAAATTCCAAAGGCCTGGGTGGCTCACACCCTCAGCCTCCTCCCCAGCTGGCATGAACTTGAAGCTGCAGGGTACCACCTGCAGAGCTTCGTAAAACCAGAAAAAACCTACAGGGTTCCATTCCTGAAAAGGAGCTAATCCGGTCTCAGTTCCATGGAAAGTTTAGCCCCCAGACCAGCAAAACCACTGTGAGTGAGGCATTCCCCCTCGTCCTTGAGTGCCAGCTCCCCGCCCTAGCCCGAGGCTTCCACAGTTTCACCTAGTTAAAATATATATGGCACTGTCCCTGGCAGCACCCTACTTAGGCACAGAGAGGGCTTGGAGCAGTGCCTGCTGGCAGATCTCCTGTCTGTAGAGGCAGAGAGGGGCTTAGAGCAGCCTGGAACTCTCCTCGCCCTGAAGCTCCAGGGAGTCACCCGAAGAACTGCCTACTGCCTGTGCTCTCTCTGCCGCCAACCAAGGCATTCAACAGGACCTGCTTTGGAGCTATACCAATGCCTCCTGCTGGCTGAAAAGTGCTACTACACCCCCCAAAACCATGGAAAGATAAGATAGGCAAACCAGCATCTTATTTCAAGTAAAAGTACTTGATAATTTTACACCTTAAAACTGACTAACAAATTTTGAATAAATCTTGTAATATGGCTGACAACATTACCTCACAAGAATTTAAAAACCTTTTTGCCTGTATGATGAATGACATTTTCCTGGAAATATATGACCTTCCTGAGGCATATCTGGCCTGTACCTTTTTGGCATTCATCGTAATAATTCACACAGTGTTCAAACACTGGTTTACTAATAAGAACAAAAATGAGTCATTATTGGGACTGATACAGGCTTTAAAAGATAGCACTGAAAATTTACATAAAAATTCTTTCTCTGGAATCTGCTAACCAGGATTTACAGGCTTTAAAAAATAGCAATGAAAGCTTACAGAAAAAGATTCTTTCTCTGGAATCTGCTAACCAGGATTTACAGGCTTTAAAAGATAGCAATGAAAGATTACAGAAAAAGATTCTCTCTCTGGAATCTGCTAATCAGGATTTACAAAACAGGCTTGTACTCAAAATTGATTTTATTGATAATAAATATGAATATTTAATGGATAGAACACTAACTCTCCAGAGTGAAGTTGTGACTACTCAGACACCATATAAGGAAGGAAGATTATCATTAATTGATAAGATAAGGTCCATGGAATCATGTGTTTCTGAAGAACATAAAAACTTCCATGATTCCATGAGAAATCTGGAATCCCTTGCAAGAGAGGAGGTTCACTCCCTAGAACAGCCCCTAGATACTCACCTGCAAGTTCTGGAAGAAACTCTCAGTAAACATGACAAAGGACCTAATAAGCAGAAGGACAAGACCATGCAGGTTGTAACATCTACAAGTGGCTCTCATACAATGGCTTATCCTGTCATCATCCATGAAAAGCCAGCAGATGATACACACTCTGGGCCATATGTGACATATACATTACAACCAATTTCAACACGGGACTTAAAAAATATATAGGAAGCAGTTGTTACATATGGGATACACTCCACATATGTAAGACAGATGTTAAATTCATGATCTACCTCACATAGAATCATTCCAGATGACTGGCATCAGTAAATTTCAGCTGTTCTGGAATATAGCCATCAGTTACAGTGGAAAAGCTGGTTGAGAGAACAGGCAAGATATTTAGAACAACAAGGTAAACTTAGAGGTTTTGTGATCTCCCAAGATCAAATACTTGGTGAGGGATGTTTCACTGACAGGAATGTACAAGCCACTTATGATGAGCATACAATATCCCTATGCCGTATAGCAGCTCTAAATGCTTGGGGGGAAAAATCCAGAACCTGGAAAACTGAGGTATACACAAAGATATTTCAGGGATCACACAAACCCTTCACTAATTTTTTACAAAGGCTGAACATAGCTATAGCAAAAGCTGTGTCAGATAAAGAGTTAAGAAAAGTATTAATTGAGTCCTTGGCGTTCGACAATGCTAATGCAGAATGTAAAAGAATACTTACACCATTAAAGGTCAGATCAGCTTCTTTAGAAGAATGGATTCAGTATACTAATGGTGTTGAGTCTCTTAACTACAGTAATGAGGCTTGGATAAATCCCAGAGGTGAAAGAAGGCCCTGTGGTACCAAATGTTTTAAATGTGGTACACCAGGTCATATAAGTAAAAAATGTACATGGGGTGCTCCTAGAGGTAATACTACTTCTAGAAATAGTCCAAACAGGAGACCCCAAACTCCTGGATTATGTAGAAGATGTGGCAAAGGCCGACATTGGACCAGTGAGTGCAGATTAAAAATAGATATATGAGGCAACCCTTTAATGGCAGGAAACACCTCAGAATCAAATGTGGTACAAACATTTCCAGCAACTGTGGAAGAAATTCTTCTCCAGGACAACTGAATAAACCATTGCATAATGTAAAAACCGATACTGCAATGGATGATAAAACAGCTCTGATAGATGAATCACAATTTCCAAAGAATACAATAAAACAAATATTTTGGCAGACTTCCATAAATGAACAAAGACCAAAGCTTAGAATTCAAATTAATGGCCTGGTTCTGGAGGGCCTGGTAGACACAGGTACAGATGTGACCATACTTACACCAAAATCATGGCATCCAAATTGGCCTCTTCAAGAGGTAGATGTCCAACTTTTACAGATTGGAACCCTATCTCAGATAAAACAGAGTTCAAGATGGGTTGAATGCATAGGGCCAGAAGGACAGAGAGGAAGGCTGAAGCCATATGTAGCAAATGTAGCAGTAAATATTTGGGGCCGAGATCTGTTACAACAGTGGAATACTCAGATTAAAATTCCTACACTCTCAGAAAAGGAATAGAGATCAATACATGTTTCTAGGAATAATATCATAACATACTATAAAAAACAGTCACCAACCATTTTCAGGCTGTACACAGAGCACAACTGCTGTTGAACTCTCAGAAGTACCAACTGCCTTACCTTTAAAATGGCTAACTAGTAAACCTGTCTGGGTTGGACAATGGCCCTTGACAAAAGAGAAGCTACAAGGTTTAGAACAGCTGGCTCAAGAGCAGTTAAATGCTCTACACAATGAAGAATCTACCAGCCCTTGGAATTCTCCTGTATTTGTTATTTCAAAAAAAAAAGTCTGGTAATTGGAGAATGCTGACAGATCTGAAAGCTATTAATAAAGTAATTCAGCTGATGGGCTTCCTACAGACTGGGATGCCCTTGCCCTCTCTGCTACCCAAAGAATGGCCTATAATAGTTATTGACTTAAGGGCTAGAGAGATGGCTCAGTGGTTAAGGGCACCGACTGCTCTTCCAAAAGTCCTGCGTTCAATTCCCAGCAACCACATGGTGGCTCACAACCACTTGTAGTGAGATTTGGTGTCCTCTTCTGTCCTGCAGGGACACATGCAGGCAGAATACTGTATACATAATAAATAAATAAATCTTTTTTTAAAAAAGAATATTAAGAGGAACCTCTTCTGCCGGGTGGTGGTGACACACTCAGGAGGCAGAGCCAGGTGGATCTCTGTGAGTTTGAGGCCAGCCTGGGCTACAGAGTGAGTTCCAGGAAAGGCACAAAGCTACACAGAGAAACCCTGTCTCAGAAAAAAAAAGTTATTGACTTAAAAGACTGTTTCTTTACCATACCCTTACAAGAAAATGATAGAGAAAAATTTGCCTTCACAGTACCTAATTATAACAATTCCCAGCCAGTCAAGAGATATCAATGGAAGGTCCTCCCAAAGAGAACGTTAAACAGCCCTACCTTACCAATACTTTGTGCAAAAACCATTGGAGATAATTCGTGTAAAGTTTTCACAATCCATAATTTATCTCTATATGGATGATATCCTATTAGCTGATGCAAAGTTAGACACATTAGAAAGCCTGTTTGAAGAAGCAAAAAAAGTTTTGCCTCACTGGGGACTGCAAATTGCTCCTGAAAAAATACAAAGAGGAGGGCTGGAGAGATGGCTCAGAGGTTAAGAGCACTGGCTGCTCTTCCCGAGGTCCTGAGTTCAATTCCCAGCAACCACATGGTGTCTCACAACTATACATAATGAGATCTGGTGCCCTCTTCTGGCCTGCAGACATACATGCAGGTAGAATACTGTATATATAATAAAGTAATAAATCTTTTTAAAAAAATACAAAGAGGAGATTCTATTAATTACTTAGGATATAAGATAGAGCTACAAAAAATTAGACCCAAAAAGGTACAAATAAGGAGAGCTCGATTGAAGACTCTTAATGATTATCAAAAGTTGTTAGGAAGCATTTTTAACTTACCGGGTATCATGGGAATACCCAAAGATGGACTACAAAATTTGGATATTACTCTAGAAAGGGACAAAGAATTAAATAGTCCAAGAGAATTATCAGCCGAAGCTGAGAAGGAATTGGCTCTAGTAGAAAAGACAATTCATGAAGCACATGTGGATCATGCAGATCCAGAGCTTAAATGCATTCTTGTCATAATCCCCTTCAGACATTCCCCCACAAGTATTTTGATGCAAGGGAAGATATTATATTGAAATGGATATTCCTATCATGTAAACCAAAAAAGAAATTAAAGACTTATATAGAAAAAAATCTCTGATTTGATTTAAAAAGGTAAATTAACGCTTCACCAGTTGACAGGAATGGGCCTAGCAGAAATTGTAGTACCCTTAACTAATGAGGAAATTTCATCACTATGGAAAGATAATAAATACTGGCAGAGAGCCTGCAGTAAATTTTTGGGAGAGATTAATAACCATTATCCCAAAAGCAAGAGAATAGAATTTGTAAAGAAGACTGAATGGGTCCTTCCTCACATTGTACAACAAAAACCAATTTCTAGAGTCCTCACATTCTACACAGATGCAAATAAATCAGGGAAAGCAGGATACAAATCAGGAGACTTAAGTAAAGTGGTACAAAGTGGTACAACTCTGTACAAAAGGCAGAACTATATGCCAGTCTTATGGTACTGATGGACTTCACAGAACCCCTCAATATAGTCACTGACTCTCAATATGCTGAGAGAGTTGTTTCACATATTAAAACTGCTGAATTTATTCCTGATAATACAGAATTAACTTCATTATTCATACAATTGCAGGAAATCATCAGAAAAAGGGAACACCCTATATATATAACACATATCAGATCCCATACAGGTCTGCCAGGACGTCTAGCACAAGGTAATTATGAGATTGATCAGTTAATAATAGGTAATGTGCTAGAAGCCTCAGAATTTCATAAGAAACACCATGTAAATAACAAAGGTTTGAAGAAGGATTTTTCCATCACTTGGCAACAAGCTAAGGATATTGTGAAAAAAAAATGTCCTACTTGTTCCTTCTATAATCAAACTCTAATACCTGCAGGGAGCAATCCAAAAGGTATACAAAGAAATGAAATTTGGCAGCTGGATGTGTTACATTTTGCAGAATTTGGAAGATTAAAGTATGTACACCATACCATTGACACCTATTCAGGATTTCAGTGGGTAACTCCTATATGTCCTGAAAAGGCTGATTCTGTGATTACACACTTATTAGAAGTTATGGCCATCATGGGAACACCTATACAAATTAAGAAAGACAATGCCCCAGCATATGTCTCCAACAAAATGAGACAGTTCTTTGCTTATTACAATATAAAGCATGTTACAGGTATACCACACAATCCCACAGGCCAAGCAGTCATAGGAAGATCCAATCGAACTAAATAAACAGCAACAGGTAACAATGATTCCATGAAATAGATTGCATTGTGCTTTATTAACTATGAATTTTCTCAATGCTGATGAGAAAGGAGCAATAGCTGCGGAGAGACATTGGACAACAGACAAAACTCCTGAGCTAAACCAACTGGTTTACTTCAAAGATGTGTTGTCCTCAGAATGGAAACTTGGGTATGTCCTACATTGGTTTTGCTTTTGTTTCTGCAGGAGAAGAAAAGCTATGGATACCAACAAAATTAATAAAAATTCGATTTGAACAGGAGAAACTCCTTGATGAAGAGAAGCAAAAGCTCATCCACCAATGTGACATCTCTACAAGTTGTAAGAAAAATTTAACAATCAAAGGTTGGGGTAGGGTTCTGTTTTTGTCTTTCCAGGATAATGGAAATACCCATCTTCCAGAAATAATGAGGCCTTGGATATCTGGATGTTTACAGCAGAAAGGAAGAATCTATTGGTACCAATCTACACAGGGTAAAATCTCACTGTCTAACATCTATATCCCTATCAATCTAGAAAAGTTGTGGTTCCAATTCAATTATAAACCAAGCTGGCTTTGTAGATGGAATTGGCTCACTCCTTCTCTAAACCCAAGCATATTGCTAAAAGAAAAGGTTGAGAGATTCTTCAGTCCCATACCAGAAGAGTCCTCTGGTGTGGGACAGAAGGAAATCAATAAAAAGGGACCATTGTCTTCAAGATTCTAATTCTCTCCATGCTTACTCTTGATTTCTCAGAATCCTTTCTTACATGTCATGTCATCTTTAAATCCAAACTTTCCATTTTGATAAAAAAAAGTGTTTCCAATAGCAATATCTGATGTCTCCAGAAGGAAGATGGGGCCCCAACAACAACAACTCTACCCAATCCAGAATGATGCCATGGTAATCATCATCATACTACACTTCTTGCGAGAATTTCAGATAATTTTAACCATTACTTTGAGACTTGCTGTGGAATCTACAGTTAGTCTAACTGAGATTTAACATCTGAGCTTTCTTACCGTACCCAACAAAGATACCACCACCCCCTAAACAGCAGGAAGCAATTCTCAGAAAACGACGCCCCTTCTCCCTAAGGTTTCATATTTCTCAGGGTTATAGATGACGGTTATAGGGTTGGGGGTGGAAGAAAAAATTAAACTCAGTATTCTCCTTCAGAAAAGAGAAAGTATCTCAAAAAAGGAGGGGAAAGAAGAAATGGAATGGATAGGTATAAAATATTATGGTAGATTATTGTATATACTAGTAAACAAATTTAGTAAAATAGCAGCCTTAGACAATTTGCACTGTTATGGATTCTTATATATTGATACAAATGTAAACTACTTTTATATTCCTGTTTAAGATAATTTATATATTGATACAAATACAGAACTATATTTGTTATAATGTACACATATTTCTACTCTTATTTGAAATATTTGTATATTGATACAAATGTAAATTTATATATGTCATACTGTATGTATGTTCCACTTCTGTTTAGGATATTCTGTATATTGATATATATTTAAGGTTATTGTCATATTGCATATTGCACTATACATTCCTACCTCTCTTATAAATATCTTGTGTATTGTCAAAATTTTGAAGTCATTGTCCTTTACCATACATTTGCTTATAGACTGTTTACCTTGTTTACATGAAGCCTTAGTCCTTAGGTTATTTAGGTAGATAAGACTTCTAGATTTATAGTCACCTATGTCTTGTCATCTCTATAGTTCTGTTAGGTTATCCAGATTTACAGATACATAGGTCAGATGGACAGGTAATCTTCAAACACTTCATAGACCTAGAGAATATGGCATTTAAATAACTTAGAATTCTATCGACGTGAGACACAATTGCACCTGGCAGCACCAATTTGATCCCAAGAGAACGTTGGGCTTCTAAGACATTTCCATTTGGAAGTTTGTCTTCTTGGCACAAAATGGCCTGTTGGGCAAAGTTGAGCCCTTGCCTCAACTGCTGACAATACAAGTGCTGTCCTTCTGGACAAGTGGGAAACAAGGAAAAGTGACTTCTTAACTCTGTCAAGACAGGGTAAATGGTATTTCAGAATTCTGCTTCTGAAAATGGTCTGTCAGATACTCTAGGCCTATAGCCAATTTGAATGCACCAACAATGCTGAGAAACATTAGGTGACTGTCCATGCTGCCAGCTGTCTCTATCTATTCTTACAAGATTCCCAAAAGTTGCTTGCATCCATCTTCTATTTCTCAGGTACCATTATATTCCTTCTCAGGTCTTTGATGGGATTGAAGACTAACAGTTACAGTTACAACTATATATATATATATATATATATATATTATATATATATAATACCTTAAGTAGAACATATTAAGTATTAGATTCAGGTTCTTTAGGATAGGACACCTTTTGGAATGATCTTTGTAACATACCATTTACCTACACTCTAGACCTCTCTGGATTTTAGTATGTGTTTCTTGCTTAATATTGTTTGCATTAGTTGTAGTTCCATCTTACCTAGGTCATCATCGCTCATTAATTCTAGACAATATTTGATAACCATTCCCTTGTATATAGTCTTGTATTAGGTTAGAACCTTCTTATTTAGACAAAAGGGGAAGATATAGTAGGTAGCCATTCCAGCTTTGATCTGGAAATTCCAATCCCCATTGAGGCTTTGATAACGGTCACGCCTACAAGGCAGGGCCAAGAGAGTACCCTGAAGACCTGAGATCTGGATGTGCCAGCTCTCTTGGTTCCTGGACCCTGGACGATGGAAGTAGACCAAGCAGAGTTCTTTAGAGAACACTGCTGGACTGTGCTACACCTTTCCTAGACCCTGTTACCTATCCTTCCACTTGTAAGTTACCCCACAAAATAAACCTTACTTTTAACTACGTGGAGTGGCCTTAATAATTTCATCAATACTGAGATACCATCTTACACCTGTCAGAATGGCTAAGATCAAAAACACTGAAGACAGCTTATGTTGGAGAGGATGTAGAGCAAGGGGAACACTCACTCCTCCACTGTTGGTGGGAATACAAACTTGTACAGCCACTTTGGAAATCAGTATGGCGGTTTCTCAGAAATCTGGGAATCAATCTTCCTCAAGACCCAGCTATACCACTCTTGGGCATATACCCAAGGAATGGTCAATCATACCAGAAGGACACATGCTCAACTATGTTTATAGCAGGATTATTCATAATATCCCGAAGCTATAAACAACCTAGATACCCTTCAACTGAAGAATGGATTAAGAAAATGTGGTACATATACACAATGGAGTACTACTTAGCAGAGAAAAATAATGGCATCATGAAATTTACAGACAAATGGATAGAACTAGAAAATATCATCCTGAATGAGGTAACACAGACTCAGAAGGACAAACATGGGATGTACTCACTCATAAGTGGATATTAGATGTATAAAACAAAGTATAACCAGACTGGAATCCACAGCTCCAGGGAGGCTAACTAGCAGGGAGAACTCTAGGAAGGACACATGGATGGCCCAGCAAAGATGAAATGGATGAGGTCTACATAGGCAAACTGGAGGTCAGGGGGGTAATGGCGGGGAAGGAATGAGGGATGAGAACATAAGGAAATGGGAGGCTTGAGCTGGAACAGGGACAGAGTGGGAGAGCAAGGAAAGAGATACCATGATAAATGAAGACATCATGGGAATGCGGAGAAACAGAGTGCTAGGGAAGTTCCCAAGAATCCACAAGGATGACCCCACCTTAGACAACTGGCAATAGTGGAGACGGTGCCTGAACTGTCCTACTCTGGTGATCAGATGGCTGAATACTCTGTCATCATAGAGCCCTCATCCAGTGACTGATGGAAGCAGATGCAGAGATCCATGGCCAGGTGCCAGGCCAAGCTCCAGGAATCTAGTTGATGAGAGAGAGGAGGGATTCTATGAGCAAGAGATATCAAGACCATGATTGGAAAAAGTACAGAGATGACACAGCCAAACTAGTGGAAATGCATGACCTATTGGACCAATAACTGAGGAGTCCCCATGAGCCTTCATCCAGTGACTGAAGCAGATACAGAGATCCATGGCTGGGCACCAGGCTGAGCTCCAGGAGTTCAATTGATGAGAGAGAGGAGGGATTCTATGAGCAAGGGACAATGAGATCATGATGGAAAAATGTACAGAGATGGCCAGCCAAACTAGTACAAATGCATGAACTGTGGACCAATAGCTGTGGAGCTCCCATGCTACTGGACTAGGTCCTCTGCATGGGTAAGACAGTTTTTTAGTTTAAACTGTCTGTGGGGCCCCCAGATAGTTGGATCAGGATCCATCCCTGGTCCATGAGCTGGCTTTTTGGAGCCCAGTGCCTATGTTGGGACACCTTTTGGAGCCTTGGTACAGGAAGGAGGGGCTTAGACCTGCTTCAACTGAATGTATCAGGCTCTGCTGACTCCCCATGGGAAATCTTGCTTTGGAGGAGGTGGGAAGCTGAGATGAGTTGTGGGGGAAAGCTGCAGCTGGGAAAAGAGAGGAGGGGGGATCTTTGGTTGGTATGTAAAATGAATAAAAAATTTCTTAATAATAATAAAAAATCCAACAAAAAATGCTTAACTGTGTTTGTGTTTTTACCTGTGCCATGTTGTCTATGTTGCAATGAGAGGATAACTTAAAGGTGTCTATTATCTACTTCTCCTATGTGAGTTTTAGAGATGAAATCCATGGTGTTGTTTGGCTGAAAGTAAATTCAATGGCACTTATTTGGGTTTAAATATTATTCACATATGTGCTGGTGTGGGAGTGTGCATATGCCACAGTCCAAGTGAAGAAATGAGAGAAAAATTTCTAGGAGTATTCTGGGTTTCTTCGAGATTCAATTCAGATCATCATGCTAAGCAGCAACTCAGTTTACCAACTGAGAAAAATCTCTGGTATTCATTTGTGGTTCTGAAAAAGTGTTATAAAAAATGTTTAGTCCTCAGAATAAACTAACACATTCCAAAAGAAAGTGAAAGCAGTATGTTATTTTCATTTGCAAATAATATTTATTATTCAAACTGTCCTGTTTTCTGCTATTCTTGGATAAAAGTATGTTTATCAAATGAAAATAAAACAATATTTTAGTTATATAATATTTCAACTAATCTTATTTGAGAAACAGTGATATGTGTCAGTGGAAAAAGTCTATGGTATGTGAGACTGGCAATGTCTTCTTGATCATCATATGAATGAGGAAAAAAAGGAGACCCTGCAAAGTTGTTTTCAGGCTACACTTATGTGTCATGGATCAAAAAACCATAACCATATCACACACACACACACACACACACACACACACACACACACGTGAATGCACACACACAGAACAGAACTTTTTAAACAAATCTCATTGACATTACGTTATCTGGTATCTCTGGATAATTACCTTAGAAGGCAGTACTTCAAGATGAAGTGTCAAATGGATAACTGATGGGGATATGAACACACATAGAACTTCAAATTATATATATATATATATATAATATATATATATATATATCCATAGCACAACGAGCTATGTTGTGAAATATACAGTTGATTGCTGATTATCCTACATTATTACATCTCTACCAGATATTTGAAAATGCAGCTTTGGAAACAAATGAGGCATTTAACATTTTTTTAATATTTTCTTCTATTAAGTGTTTTAACATTAACATTATTAAAACATGCTAATAGAATAGCATATGTAAGAGATACATTATCTATACTTGGACTTGTACTCAGGAGGATGACACATAAGGATCATGACTTCAAATGTATCCCTGACTAATTACTGACATTGAAGCCAGGCTGGAAAATAAACATCTCAAGGGAATTTGTGAAAATATGAAAAAACAGAACCAGGAAAAACAACTCACCACCCTTTCACAGATACCCTTTCTTGAAAAGTATGATCACACACTGCCTGATATTTAAATAAACAATGTACCACATAGATGATGGGCATCCCTTTCTATACATTGTAGCAGAAAAATACCTATTACTAAGTGAAAGCACAACAGAAGATGAACAGAAGTAAAAAAAAAAATAAAAGAATATAAGAACCACAAGATGAATTAGCCACACATATAGAACACTTTAGTATCTAACTCAAATGTTGCAAAATAGAAACTACAATGCAGTGATCTCCACCATCTGTCTTACATGGTAAATAAATTACTTCCTTCAAGACTATGATAAAAAGGAGATGAAACAAGAATTTTTTCTTGAAACTGAAGACAACTATGATGTCTAAAGTCTTTACCAAATCAATTGCCTGAATAGGGTTTTTCTCTTGTATGAATTATTTCCTATTTTCTGACATCAAGATGATATATGAAGGCATTAAAATACTTACAGAGTGAGAGACATAGCCAAGAAGTTAAGAGAAGTTCATTCCCAGGATGAAGGTCAGGTTTTTGAAAACTTCCAGTAATTTCTGCTAAAAGGAGATCCAAGAGTCTAAAGAGGCTAAACTTCTTGGAAACCAGCAAGCACATACCCACAAAAAGACACACTGATATCACATAATTAAAATTAAAACAAATATTTAAACAATCAGATTTTTCACTCAAGAATGTTTTTCTCTTAAAGCATTTATTTCTGTAACCTTGGTGTTGAAGCATCAAGGCTTACTTAGTTTTTCTTCATCATGAACTGGTTCATGTAACAGAAAGCAGGCATATAGGCTTACAGTCAGAGAAATCATTCTTTCTCAGTTGGTGGTATCATTTGGTGTGGGATCCCATTTTCAGGTTTCCTAGTGGCTTTACCCAGCAGGTCTGAATACAGAGAATGATTGGACCAAGGGCCTGAGTGCAGGTGTCTGAGATGGTCTGCACTGGGCTGTGCTGGGGTGGAGGTCTTTTGCTCCACCCCTTGGCATTTCTATAAATACTCTAGGGCAGAGACAGTCAGGGCTCGTTGGAATAGGTTCCAGGCACTCTCAAGGCTATCCTGTATTTTCTATCTGTTTCTCCCTACTCTGAATCCTTCTATGTAATATTTTCTGCTGCTCCTACTCAAAAGCACTCTGGGGAAATGCAGGGGTGGTGGGTAGCCCTCCTACAGAATGACACCATGAACAGGGACTGAAGACAAAGGAAAAATAATAATAGTAGTAATAGATAGATGATAGATAGATAGATGATAGATAGATGATAGATAGATAGATAGATAGATAGATAGATAGATAGATTTCAGAGTTCTTGGTGAAATTCAGGAGTTAGGTCCTGCCAGTTGAATAGTGACAGTCTAGCATTGAAATAAAAAAGAAAAATTAAATAGGGCAAGGGGTTTTATCCTCAAGATAAAAGAGAAACAGACTGGAAGAATGTCTGATGCTGCAGCGCAAAATCTCCTTTATCAATATTTCTATTTTTCTATCTCTTTCTCAATTTCTATCTGTGAAAATTAAGGAGGGTAGAGTATACTAATACAGTGCAGGAAAAACTTAGAAGTGTAAAGTAGTGTAGAAAAAATTTACTTAAGATAAGTTAGGCAACTAGACAGAGAAACTAAGTCTTCAATCTCCTAACTTTGGGGGCCATGAATGCAAACTGGGGAAAAATTATCTTCTTTGAGCTTTACCAGCAGAGAAAAGCTCTTCTTTGAGTTTATCGGGCAGAAAAAAGAATCCTACAGAAGGTTTTGGCCTGGGGACAGCTAAAATACTAAGTTCAAGTAGCAGGAGAAAGTAATTCTCCCTGAAGCAAAATATGGGGGAACAAGCAAAAGTTAGAAGTTTTGGGAATGAACTTGATAGTCTTTCTATCTCTTGGGAAAAATCTTCATAAAATCTCTCTTAAAAGCCTTAATCTTTCTCTCTGAAACTAAAAGCTCTGTTAATCTCTCTCTAAAAAGCCTTTCAGAACATTCTGAGTTTTCTTTTAGTAAAGGACAAAAAATAAAATCACCTGGAGATATTAGTAATTCACCTGTGATTAGCTCTAAGAAAAAACAAAGACCACTTGAGAAAAATGGGTCATGAAAATACTAAGCAAGTCTTCGAAGAATCACTTGTAGAAAGACTGAAAAATAAAGGGGTTAAGGTGGAACTACAAGCACAGAGGTTCATAAAGTTTGTAGAGGAATTGTGTCCTTGGCTTTCTGATTATAAAAAACTGAATGAAGATTCCTGGGAGTAAATTGGAGTTGAAATGCAAAAGTATTATGGAGAACATGGCCCAAAAAAGATTCCCATGAAAGCCCTTGGCCTGTGGGCATTAATTTGGGATAATTTAGATCCAAACCCTGAAAAGTAAGAGGAATCTTTTCCTAAGGCTCTGAGGCAAAGACAAAACCCTCTGCTCTGCCAGCAGAACCCAAAAACCCTTGTACAACACCATTTAAACAGGGTCTGGTTTCTCTTGGCCATAAAGCTAAGTTTAAGGAACAGAAGTCTTGGGAGAAGACAAAGGAGGACCTGAAAAGCTTGAAAAGCCTAGTAACTTCTCTCACTCAAAAAAATAGAAACTCTCCAAGTCTCTCCTCTTCCCTCTGTATGGGTGGAATTAGACTCACCTGGGGAGGCATCTTTTAGAATGGAAAAGCAACCTGTAATTCACATAATGCAGAGATCCTCTAAAGCAATTTGAACCCTCTCTGTCAACACTACATCTCCTCTTCAAGCTAGCCTTCATGAAGCTGCTAGTAAGGGGGAAGAAATTCAAGGCTTTCAAATGTTCCCTGTCTTGGAAGAGCAGGATAGCCAGGGTAATATTATAAGAAGGCATGTTCCAATTCCTTTCAAATAGTTTAAGAAGTTAAAAACAGCATGTAGTCAATATGGCCCAGCTGTTCTTTTCACAGCAGCATTGTTAGAAAGCCTTGCTTTAGAAGTTTTGTCCCCAGGTGATTGAAAACAAATGGCTCAAGCATGTCTATCTGGCAGTAACTCTCTGCTGTGGAAAAGTGAGTTTGTAGAATAGTGTCAAGCTATAGCTGAAATAAATTGGCCATCACCTTTGATATGCTTGCTGGGGAAGGCCCTTATCCAGAGATGGGGCAACAGTTAAATTTTGACATAATGATGTATGCTCAGGTTAATCCTGCTGCTAAAAGAGCTTGGAATACATATCCATCATCAGGAAGACAACCTGAGGCCTGATGAGTTATTTCAAGATTTTGTTTCCAGATTAATGCAAATGGCAAGCAGGTTAATTACCAGTTAATCAGAAGCTGGGCTTTTACTTGTAAAACAACTTGCATATGAAAACACCAATGTAGCATGCCAGGCCACAATACGTATGCCCTCTTAGAAAGAAGGGAAACATTTCTGACTATATCCAACTTTGTTCTGTAATAGGGCCATCCTACAATCAAGGGATAGTCATAGCTGCAGCATTACAAGGAAAAATGGTTAGAGAAGTTCTGTACCAGCAAAGACATCCTAATTCCAGACAAGGGAAAGATACTGGACCTCCTGGAAGTTGTTTTGAGTGTGGACAGATAGGACATTATATTAGAAGGTGCCCTGGCAACAGTAGGGGCTTGGGATCAAATAGAGAGCCTGGGTTATGCCCAAGATGTAAAAGAGGGAAACATTGGGCTAGTGAATGTATGTCAAGGGCAGATACCCAGAAGAGTCCATTTCAAGGAAATGGACAGAGGGGCCCACCCCAGACCCCAACAAGATAGATCTTGGGGTAATTCAGCAGTTAATCCTCTGGCAAAGAAATATATTCAAGACCTCTATAGAACAACACCAGGTAGTACTGGATTAGATCTCAGTTCTTCCATCTATACAGTTTTGACCCCTGAAATGGGAATGCAAGTTCTCCTTATAGGTGTTTAGGGACCTTTGCCACAGGGCTCTGTGGGGTTATTGTTGGGCAGAAGTAGTACTACCCTGCAAGGAATTCTAGTTGCCCCTGGAGTGATTGATGCTGATTATATGGGAGAAATAAAGGTGATGACTCATTCACCCACAAGAATTTCAGTAATAAAGATCAGTCAGGGACTTGCACAGTTAATCTTACTTCCTCAAATACAAACAAAAAATCCAATCAAAAGAGATAAGAGAGGAGAGGCTGGATTCAGTTCTTCAGATGCCTATTGGCTACAAGCCATAAAACCACAATGTGCAGAACTTATGTTAGTCATAAATGGTAAAAGTTTCTCAGGTCTTTTAGATACAGGTGCAGATTTCTCTGTTATATCTGCTAGTCAATGGCCTGCTCTGTCACAAAAAAAAATGGAGATTGTTACACAGCTGCAAGGGATTGGCCAAACTCAGTGTCCTGAGAAGAGCAGTAATGAGCTCTCCGGGAGAGATGAAGAGAGTCATGAAGGGAATTTTCTGCCATACATTGTCCCTCACTCGCCTGTAAATTTGTGGGGTCGAAATGCTTGGAGCCATATGGGATATATTTGTATTGTCCTGATACAACTGTCTATGAACAAACAGTTCCTGACCCAAAGTTAGCAGAAATGTCATCTTTAACCCCTAAAGAAAAAATGAATAAGGAAAGTATGGAGCATTTTTAAGAAGGGTCAGTGAGCAGCCTGTACTCCGTGCAGATCCTATAACTTGGAAATCTAATCAGCCAGTGTGGATAGATCACTGGCCTCTAACAGAAAAAAACATACAGGTTGTCCAGCAGTTAGTACAGAAACAGCTGGATGGTGGTTGTATTGAACCTTCTAATTCTCTCTGGAATTCTTCTATTTTCCTGATCAAAAAAAGAAGTTAGGGAAATGGAGATTATTACAGGATTTGAGGAAGATTAATGAGACCATACAACCAATGAGAGCTTTGCAGCCTGGATTGCCTATCCCTACTGCCATACCAGAAAATACAGATAAAACTATTTTGGATTTAAAGGACTGTTTTTACACCATTCCTTTTGTTCTCTAGGACTGTCAAAGATTTGCATTTAGTGTTCCCTCAGTCAACTTTAAAGAACCCATGAAAAGATTCCATTGGAAGTTTTTGCCCCTGGGAATGGTTAATAGCCCAACACTGTGTCAGAAATTTGTAGCTCAAGCTATCCAAAAAGTTAGAGAGCAAGTTCAGCTGGGTTATGTTATTCATTACACGGATGATATTTTGCTTGTGCATAAAGACAAAGAAATTTTGCTTGATGCCTTAGGACAGCTTCAGCACTGACTTACTCATGCAGGGTTAATTGTCACTCCAGAGAAAGTGCAAAGACAGTCACCCTTTCAATATCTAGGACATGCATTATACCCTAAGGAAATAACCCTTCAAAAATTGGAAATAAGAAAGGATGAGTTAAAAACTTTAAATGATTTTCAGAAATTATTGGGGGATATTTAATAGTTACACCCTTATTTAAAACTATTTGCTGGTGATTTGAAACCTTTAAGAGGTGTTTTAAAGGAGATAATGATCCTAATTCACCCAGAGAGTTAACTGAAGCAGGTAGACAAGCTCTCTTGCAAGTTGAAAAGGCTATTCAAAACCAGCAAGTACATTACATTAATTATGCCCTACCTTGGTATACATATATTTTACCCACAAGACATGCTCCTATAGAAGTATTATGACAAAACAATCCTCTCTTATGGTTACATCCTCCTGTTTCACCAATCAAAGCATTGAATCCCTACTATGAGTCTGTAGCTTGTTTGGTACAAAAAAGCAGAATTGAATTTAGACGTTATTTTGGTAAAGAACCTATGGTAATTAGTGTTCCTTTTACAAAGCAGCAAGTTGATTGGCTTTTTCAAAACAGTGATTCTTGGACAATTGCTTTTTCTGTTTTCAGGCCAAATTGATAATCAGTTCCCATCTGATCCATTGTTGCAATTTATTCAAATGCATTCCTTTGTATTTCCTAAAATCACTATGAAAGACCCTGTAGAAGATGCTATGCTAGTTTTTACTGATGGATCTTCTAATGGAAAGGCTGCTTATGTTATTAATGGAAAAAGTTATGTAGTACAAACAACTCCAGCTTCTGCACAGATAGTGGAATTACAGGCAGTGAACATGACTTTTCAGGTTCTTGTAGACAGGTCATTTAACTTATATATAGGCAGTCAATATATTTATAGAGCTCTTCAAATCATAGAAACTGTTTCCTATATTGGGACTAACAACAATCAAGTTAAAATGTTATTTCAACAAATTCAAGATGCTTTTTATAAAAGAAAGCTGCCATGCTTTGTGGGCCATATTAGAGCTCACTCCAATCTTCTTGGTCCTTTAGCTGAGGGTAATGCAATGGCTGATAAGTTAACAAAGATAGAAGCATTATCCCAAGTGAAATTGGCTCAAGAGTCACATACTCTTCATCATCAAAATAGCAAAACCTTAAGAAAACAACTCGATCTTATCAAGGAAGCAGCTCAAAAACTAGTTAAATAATGTGGGGTATGTCCAAAATATTTTCTTGTCCCTCACTTAGGGGTAAACCATCGAGGTCTTCTTCCTAATCATCTATGGCAAATGGATGTCACTCATATTGCAGAATTTGGCAAATTAAAATATGTATATGTGACCATTGACACTTACTTAGGATTTTTAATGACTAGTGCACAATCTGGGGAACCTACAAAGCATGTAATTACACACTGCTTGAAGTGTTTTTTGTATATGGGTATAACAAAAATTATTAAAACTGATAATGGTTCTGCATATAGTAGTAAGGCATTTCAACACTTTTGTATTCAATGGGAAATTGAACATAAAACAGGTATTCCTTATAATCCTCAGGGACAAGGTATTGTAGAAAGGGCTCATAGCAGTCTTAAAATACAGCTTCAAAAACGAAAAATAAAAAAGGAAGAAATTTACCCTCAATCACCACATAATGCATGAAATCATGCTCTTTTCATTCTGAATTTTTTGAATATGGATGTCTATGAGCAGTCTGCCATGGATAGATTTTGGCACAGTGCTACCCAAGTGACTTTTGCTCAAGTGAAATGGAAGGATCCCTGCTCAGGATTATGGAAGGGTCCCAATCCTATGTTAATATAGGGTCGAGGACATGTTTTTGTTTCTTCACAAGGGGAGAATGAAGCTTGGTGGTTACTGGAGAATTTGGTAAGGAGCATGGGCTAAGGAAGGTCAGCTCCAATGACATTCCCATAGAGGAACTAGAATGAAAGTGGCTGAATTAGTGTTTCAGAGGTTTTGTCACTGGTAAATGCAAAATGTAAGGAAATGGAGTTTGGAGCTATGCCACTTTTTGGCTTTGTGGCTCCTTTGGGGAAATACTTTTTATCACCTAATAGCTGTGTAAGATTTATGCTAAGAGATTTACAGTTGTTCAATATGGTAATTTCACCCTCAGCCTGAAGCAAAGCTTTTCAGTAGAGCAAACCAAAAGTACTATTGTAACAGAAACATTTGTCTACATTGAAGCACTTGGGGAGCTATTATGAATTGGGGTAGAGGGACAGCCTCTAGTTAAAAACCATTTACCACTGAGAGCGCATCTCTGCCAGCTCCAGAGTAGCTGAAAGAACTCAACAACTTTGGGGTGTGGCTTCATCCCAAGAATGTTACAGTCCCCTAGCAACAAGTGTTACAACTCCATAACAACAACACTCACTAAATCCCAGTGTTGTATATCAAAGCTGACTATAAACTCTGAACTTTAGAAATGATTTGTGTACTTCCTGTTGTGTTAAAAGAGTCTTTCTAATTAATAGTTCTATAGAATGAGTTTGGTAGAAATCTTTAGGGTGTTTGCTAATTTAGATATATGCTAATAGATGTACAGAATGTCTTTAAGACATGTAGTAATAAGTAATAAAAAGTAAAGACATGTAGTATATTTGCTAAGGTAGTCCTGTAATAAGCTTGTAAAAAGTAAAGATGCTAGTTGCAAATATAAGTTTAAATAAGAATATAAGGAGTAAATATATAAGTAAATGCAAGTTTAATTAAGAATGTAAGAAGTAACTATATAAGTATATTTGCTAAGGAGTTTCTTTAAGAATATTAGCTTGTAAGAAGCATAAATGAGTATATGTTGATATGTTTTATGTGCCACTTGCAGAGGCCTCATTCCCACCATACTGCAGGTCAAATGCACACATCAGGAACCTGACATAGTAGCTCAAACCGGCAGGCTGCTGCTAACTTGAGAGAGACAACTGAGAAGCTGTTTTTGCCTCCATTTTCGAATCTTTCTTCTCAGGTTTTAGGTAGAAAGTCTTGCCAACACGTTGGGCACCATTTGTAGCTAGAGTTTTCTTGCCTGATCCACAGCTGCTCAGACCCAACCAAGTAAACACAGAGACTTATATTGGTTACAAACTGTATGGCCATGGCAGGCTTCCTGCTAACTGTTCTTATATCTTAAATTAATCCAATTCTATAAATCTATACCTTGCCACGTGGCTCGTGGCTTACCGGCATCTTCACATGCTGCTTGTCATGGCGGTGGCTGGCAGTGTCTCTCTGACTCAGCCTTCCCCTTTCTAGAATTTTTCTCCTCCTTGTCCCACCTATACTTCCTCCTGTCTGGCAACTGGCCAATCAGTGTTTTATTTTTTTAACCAATCAGAGCAACACATTTGACATACAGACCACCCCACAGCAGGGTTTCTCTCCAGTATATGTTATTTTATGTATTTAAAGATGACCTTGAATAGCAAAGGCTTTACCACACTGATTGAACAGTCTTAGGATTTCTCTCCAGTATGTATTCCTTTATGTATTCCGAGACTGTTGAGACATAAAAAAAGGTTTTGCCACATTCATTAAATTCAGTTTCTGTCCAGAATGCATTCCTTTTGTACTTGGACATGACTGTGTCATATAAAGGCTTTATTACATTGATTGCATTTGTAAGGTTCCTCTCCAGTATGAGTTCCTTTATGTATGCAGATTACCAGCACATGCAAAGGCTTTATCACATTGACTACAATCATTGGGTTTCCTCTCTAGATTGTGTTCTTTTACATATTTGGAGATAAGAGTGTTGTGAAAAGCCTTTATTACATTGACTACATCTGTAGGGGTTCTCTACAGTATGTGTTCTTCCATGTCTTCAGAAACTATTGGTACATGCAAAGGCTTTACTATATTGATTACATTCATAGGGTTTCTATCCAGTATGTGTTCTTTCATGTCTTTGGAGATAACTGTGTCATGAAAAGGCTTTATCACATTGATTACATTTGTAGAGTTTCTCTCCAGAATGTGTTCTTTCATGTATTTAGAGATGACAGTGTTGTAAAAAGGCTTTATCACATTGATTACATTTGTAGGGTTTCTCTCCAGTATGTGTTCTTTCATGTATTTGGAAGCTACCAACACATGCAAAGCTTTTATCACATTGATTACATTTGTAGGGTTTCTCTCCAGAATGTGTTCTTTCATACATTTGGAGAAGACTGTGTTGTGAAAAGTTTTTATGACATTGACTACATTTGTAGGTTTTCTCTCCGGAATGTGTTCTTTCATGTCTTTGGAGATGACTGTGTTGTGAAAAGGCTTTACCACATTGATTACATTTGTAGAGTTTCACTCCAGAATGTACATTTTCATGTTTTAGGAGACTACTGGAACATGCAAAGGCTTTATCACATTGATTACATTTGTAGGGTTTCTCTCCAGAATGTGTTCTTTCATGTATTTGGAGCTGACTGTGTTGTGAAAAGTTTTTATGACATTGACTACATTTGTAGGGTTTCTCTCCGGAATGTGTCCTTTCATGTCTTTGGAGATGACTGTGTTGTGAAAAGGCTTTATCACATTGATTACATTTGTAAGGTTTTTCTATAGAATGTGTTCTTTCATGTTTTCGGAGACTACTAGAACATGCAAAGGCTTGATCACATTGATTACATTTGAAGGGTTTCTCTCCAGAATGTATTCTTTCATGTATTTGGAGCTGACTGTATTGTAAAAAGGCTTTATCACATTGATTACATTTGTAGGGTTTCTCTCCAGTATGTGTTCTTTCATGCATTTGGAGAGTACTGGCACATGCAAAAGCTTTATCACATTGATTGCATTTGTAGGGTTTCTCTCCAGAATGCATTCTTTCATGTATTTGGAGACGACTGGGTCGTAAAAAGGCTTTATCACATTGATTACATTTGTAGGGTTTCTCTCCAGTATGTGTTCTTTCATGCATTTGGAGATAACTGTGTTGTGAAAAGGCTTTATCACATTGATGACATTTGTAGGGTTTCTCTCCAGTATGTGTTCTTTTATGTCTTTGGAGAAGACTGTGTTGTGAAAAAGCTTTATCACATTGATGACATTTGTAGGGTTTCTCTCCAGTATGTGTTCTTTTATGTCTTTGGAGAAGACTGTGTTGTAAAAAGGCTTTATCACATTGATTACATTTGTAGGGTTTTTGTACAGAATGTGTTCTTTCATGTATTTGGAGACTAGTGCCACATGCAAAGGCTTTACCACATTGATTACACTTGTAGGGTTTCTCTACAGAATGTGTACTTTTATGCATGTGAAAATTACTGTATTGTGAAAAGGCTTTATCACATTGATTGCATTTGTAGGGTTTCTCTCCAGAATGTGTTCTTTTATGTATTTGGAGAGTATTATTTTGTGAAAAGGCTTTATCACATTGATTACATTTGTAGGGTTTCTCTCCAGTATGTGTTCTTTCATGTCTTTGGAGATTACTGGTACATGCAAAGGCTTTACCACATTGATTACATTCATAGGGTTTCTCTCCAGTATGTCTTCTTTCAAGTCTTCGGAGTCTACTGGTACATGCAAAGGCTTTACCACATTGATTACATTCATAGGGTTTCTCTCCAGTATGTGTTCCTTTATGTATTTGAAAATGGTCATGATTTGTGAAGGCTTTAACACATTGATTACTCTCACTGATTTTCTTTCCAGTATGTGTTTCTTTATGAATTTGGAGACTAATGTTGTGTGAAAAGGCTTCATCGTATTGAATACAACTATAGAGTTTCTCTCCAGTATGAATACTTCCATTATTCTGAAGATGACCATAATATAAAAATGCTTTTGCACATTGAGTATATTCAGAGGGTTTCTCCCCAATTTGATGTTCTTTGTACCTGTAAAGATAATTGGCACATGTAAAAGCTTTATCACATTCAGTACGCTGATGAATATTTATATCAGTATGAATTAATTTTATAATTTTGTCTAATTTTTAAGACAAATAAGATCTTAAAGTTTACACTCATAGTGTAAGAGCTTTTATTATAAGGTCCACATTTATAGAATCTTTTGTCTATATGAGATTCTTCACATATTTGAAGAGAACGGGAAGAACTCAAAGCTTTAACATACTTATTGCACTCATAAGTTTTCCAATACTGAGAGTCACCCTCCACTTGCAAAGTGAACCAGGACAATAGATATATTTATATATTCCAATACTCATAGAGCTTTTCTCCAGTCTGGGTATCTTGATGTATTCCCAATAAAGTTGGAAAATCAATTAAATTTAAACTTGTATCATGCTCAAAAATTCTACTCAAAGTGGAGACTATTACTTATCTTCTAATTATTCTGTGTGTGTAATAGAGAGTTATGCTGCATTCTTCCTATGCTCACATGGCTTGTATCCAGAGTAGTATATGATATACTGATAAAGGAAAACAAACAAATAAAATGTTTCCACACTGCATTCACACAACTTGACTTTCTGTTCCTCATAGATATATTCTTGGATATATACTTATCACCTATTCAACACATATTCCTTTTACAGTATCTGAATGGCATGAAATTAAACAGATTGGCTGTTCAACAGCAGAGCTATCATGGAGCTGTAATTCAAATGGGAATATCAGTGAAGGCATTGTTTCACTGTGTTTTTTCTTAGACGAATGCCTTGCAAACACATATCAGCTACCTGACATTGAGGTATTTGGTTTTGTGAGAATTTAACAATCATCAGTATACTTTAAACTGTGCTTATTTACATTGTCACTTTTATTTAAAACTTCTGGGACACAATAAAATTTCTCCATAGGCACATTTGTATCAGCCAACACATGAGAAGTACCTTCTAAGTCTTCCAGAACTTTGACAATGTTCTTCAATATCATGGTCTTCCCAACTGTAGCCTAAAATACAGTACCAGAAAATATATCATATATTATGGGAAACTGTGCAAAAGTTATTATCTTCAGTGAACCTTAGAACAATGCCAGATTTATTCACCTCATTCTTCTTCTATCTCAATTGAAATTACAAAAGTGTATTGATAACTAAGGAAGAGTTGTCCCCTTATTTTAAAATGTGATAAAAAAAAATTCAGTCTTACCTATAGCAGTAAGGTTTCTGTAGGTCTCGCACATTACATCTTTGTAGAGATTCTTCTGGGAAGGATCCATCAAAGTCCACTCCTCCCAAGTGAAGTCGATATGCACATCATCATAGGTCACTGCAGTCTAAAATATCCCATACATGTATACAACAGAAAGTGTGATACTGACAGCATGGTGATGTATACTTCTTTGGCAGTATATTCATATAATTCTGGGGCTCCCCACAGTTATTCCATGACACAAAAGTTAATCATCAACTCATTTTAGAAAACAAAAACTGAACAATGAGGTTCACATCTGTCATTTCTAAACATTTTGTCTAGGATATAGCCTTGCAGGAGAAATGCCTATTAAGAGATACAAAGAGGGACTGGAGGGATGGCTCAGTGGTTAAGAGCACTGGATGTTCTTCCAGAGGTCCTGAGTTCAATTCCCAGCAACCACATGGCACACAACCATCTGTAATCAGATCTGGTGCCCTCTTCTGGCCTGCAGGCAGACATGCAGACAGCACACTGTATACATAATAAATAAATAAATGAATCTTTTTTTTTCTTTTGGTTTTTCTAGACAGGGTTTCTCTGTGTAGCTTTGTGCCTTTCCTGAATCTCGCTCTGCAGACCAGGCTGGCCTCAAACTCACAAAGATCCGCCTGGCTCTGGCTCCCAAGTGCTGGGATTTAAGGCATGTGCCACCAATGCCCGGCTAGGCTCACAACCAAAAATCTTTTTTTTTAAAAAAGAGAGATATAAGAGAGGCAAGCAAACAGATCAAAGTACACATTAGAGAAATTGAATGAACAATTACTAACTACAAAAAAGATGGGCAAGTTGGGTGTACTGGCTCAAGTCTTTAATCCCAGCACTCACAAGGAAAAGGCAGGAGAATTTAATTGAGTTTGCTGCCAGCCTGCCTGTGCAATGAATTTCAGGTTAGCCACTTACAAATTAGTAAAACCCTTTCTCCCCCATAAAAATAAATTGTACAAGAAAGGTAGAAAGAACTCACAGGTTTCTATGGAAGTTTCTACAAAAAATTATGCATACACTCCAGTTCTGTTTTGATCTTCCAGAAACCAGTTTAAGTTATAACAATAATAAGATCTTACTAAAAGGGAATGCATGTTTAAAGTTACAAGTGAACAGATGAAAACATTAGCAATATAAATGTTGATCATAAAAAATAACATAGGACAGTAGAAATGGCTCAATATTTAAGAGCTCTTGCTGGTCTTACAGACAGTTGGGCTCATCATAAATGGGGGCTTACAACTATCCATTACTACAAGTTCAGGGGTTGTGAAACTATCTTCTGATTGCTGTGAGGAGCAGGCACACATGTGGTATATATCCATGCATACAAGCAAAAGATGCACATTCCTCAAAAGAATTGAAAGACAACATAATAGGTAGGAAGAATGTCACACAGCTGCAATTGAATGACTCAGAAGGCTCACACAGTTTTAATGTCATGAGTATGCCATCCTGGGAAAGAGAATGATACATTCTGCCATAATTCAAAGTTTAAGATGTGGGTGAAACTCAGCAAAACAGCATATACTGGACATGTAGAAATACCTATACAACAAGCCCATCACCCAATAATATAAAAACAAAAAAGCCCAGGCATGATGGCCAACATTTAATCATAGGACATAAGAGCCAGAATAATTTGGATTTCTGAGTTTAGGCCAGTCTGGCATACAGAGGTACTTTCAGGACAGCCAGGGTTACACAGAGAAACCTTTTCTTCAAAAACAAAAATAAAAACAATAAAATGGACAAAAACTCAGGTTACAAAATGGCTTAGCACTGAATATCAATTGCTTCAACTATATCTTACGGGATTTAGTGATACCATGTATAGCAGTGGTATAAGACATGACAGCCAGACACAAAGAACATGAGCTAAGGACAAGGGCTGTGGAATGCTCAGGTGACTGGGCTGTTCCAGTACCTGTGCTTGAGCCCATCTGTGCTGGCTGGGAAAATGTCTGTGTGACTGTGCTGTGGTATGGGTCTGGTGGCTTGCTAATTGTGGACATTGTTGCTGGGGTTGGGGAAACAGTTGCAGTGTCATTTTCCTGAGTCTCAGACAGGACTTTGCTGTGAACAGTTTTCCTCAGGGTGGCTGTGGTTGGTGAAGAGGTGTTTGTAACTGCCAGACTTGTCATGGGTAAAGGTTTGTTTGTGTCAGTGACTTTGTCTAGTGTTAATGAGAGTGGAGTTAAAGCTGACTTCTCAGGAAGAGTGAGTGTCCCAGTTCCAGATGACAGGATGGTATCCTCTGGTATGCTTGATGCTGTTGAAGGTATTGTCATGGTCCTGTTTGTTTTTCTGAGGCCTAGAGACACTGATGATCCTATTCCAGTGTTGGTGGACTTTGGTGATAATAGAGTTGTACCTACAGGCATGATAACATTAGAAATTGTCTGTACTGACTGAAAAGGTGTCTGTGTGATTATGCTGTTGTGTATGTCTGGTGACTTGCTCATTGTAGGGGTTGTTGCTGTGGTTGGGGGTACATCTGCATAGGAAATGGATTGAGGCTAAAGACACTCAAATTCCTTCCCTAGTGAGGAATTTCATCCAGAAAGACTCTTTCTACTAAAGTTTCCCCAAACACCCAAAGGAAAGCCACCAAGGAGAGAGAAGTATTCAAATACATTATCCTATCTGGCTGGGTTTTCATTCAATTGAAAACATCCTGAACATAGGCTTCTGGTCACCCCATGATCAAAACGCATTTAGTCTATCTTCAATGATCCTCATAGTCTTCAGCAGCACCTACAGTTTCAAATGTTCAAGGTCTCTTTGAACACTCAGGTGATTCCTTGACTCTGACATCTTGTAAAATCAGAAAAGAAGTTACATCTTTCCAACATACACTGGCACAGAATACCCATTACCATTCCCAAAGAGGAAGTGGAACACAGTGAGTAAAGACTGGACCAAGGCAAGACTGAAACCCAGCATAGTAAACACCAAATCCAGCAGCTGTGTCTCAGACATATGGGGCTTCAGTTTCAAAGCTTAGGTGTCTCATTTTCCAGAAATTTCTCATATATCTCTTTGGTTACTTCCATTCCCTATATGCAGCTCTCCATGGCAGATGTCTCACAGCTTCGGTATCTCAACATTTTGTGGTCTCAAAATGCAACCTGGGCTTCATGCTCAAAGCTTCAAGCAATGAACTTTCACAGGATCCTCACTGGGGCTCTGACTCTGCCAAACATAGATGACTGCAAAAGTCCTAAACCGAAACCACAGATCAGGAATCCATGACCAGAAATTTTGATTCTTTCTTATTTCCAGAACCAGCACAAGTTTGGCTTCTTAATTGAGATGGACCTTGCAGAGTTTGGACAACACTTGCAGCAGGTTTTGTATGAAGCTGCTTCCTGGGAATAGGAATCAATTTGCCTAATCCTCTCATTAATTGAAGGCTTAACATGAAGCCCTTAGGGTACCTAGATAGGCTTTCTTCTCTTTAATGGTGATCTCCTTGAAAATTCCTATCTGTTTCAGCACATGACTGCCATCTAAAACTACCTTTTCATTGTCACTGGTTTCTGAAAAAATTATTGCTTTTTTCACTGTAGACCTGAATGAGTCATCAGTAATAAGCAAGCAACGGATTCAATATTCCATCTAAGAAATCAGCCTATTACTTTTTAATTTGGCCTTACTCAATTTCTCAGGGCAAGGGCAGAATAAGGAAGATTCTAGGCCAAGTAAGACACAAATGACCTCTAGTTTAATGTTTCATAGAGTCTACTTCTCACTAAAATCTATGACCTTGACCTCCTCTTTGTGCATTACTCTCAAGAGTCTCATCTTCCTCATCCTACAAGAACAGCCTATTGAGCTCTGTGTATAGTTTTCTATGACTTTTGTCATTTAAGTCATGATATCTTCTAATTTCCTCTAAAGGATAACATTCCCAGATTCTTCCCAGCAACACAATCACTTTTGGTGTTCCATTTTTTGTTCTAACTTGCTTCTGTGCTGTTGTGATTAAATCCTCTAATCAAAATCATCTCAGGTAAGTTTATTTAGCTGATTCTGCCAGGTCACAATCCATCATTGTGGTATAGAAAATGAAGATTAAAACAATAGGCAAACACTGTTTACTGGCCTTCTCACTTGCTTTGTCACTGTCTTATGCTCAGCCAGCTCTCCTATCCATCCCAGGTCCACTTGCTTAGAGATATTGCCAACTCACTGGAGGAGCCTTCCCACATCAATCATCAACACAATCTCTTACAGACATAGCCGTTCCTGACAATTATGAATAAACCAGCTTTGAACATAGTTAAGCAAGTATATTTGTGTCAGGATGGAGAAACATTTGGGGGATATATGCCCAAGAGTGGTAATAGCTGGTTTTTGAGGTAGATAGATTCCCAATTATCTGAGGAACTGGTATATTGATTTCCATAATGGCTGAACAAGTTTTCAATCCCACCAGCAATGGATGAGTGTTCCCCTTGTTCCACATCCTGGCCAGCATGAGCTGTCATTTTTGTCATTCATCTTAGCCATTCTGACAGGTGTAAGATGAAATACCAAAGTAATTTTGATTTACATTTCATTGATTGCCAAGGATGTTTAACATTTCCTTAAGTGTTTTATAGCCATTTTAGATTCCACTATTAAGAATTCTGTTTAGATATGTACCATATTTTTTAATTGAACCATTTTATTTGATGTCTAGTTTCTTAAGTTGTTTATTATTCTGAGCGAGGCAACCCAGAACCACATAGACAAAACGTGATATGTTATTCACTTATAATTAGACATTAGCTGTCAAGTAAACAATACTAACAATATAATCCACAGACCCAGAGAGGATAAGTAACCAGGATGGTTGTGGAGGCAGGGGAATGCATGGATCTCCCTGGGAAGAGGAGACAGAATAGATTTTATGGATGGACTGGGGGCAGGAACAGAAAATATCAAGTAAGAGAGGGACAGAAGGAGAGAATATAGGAACAAGTGAGTGCAATGGGGAGCTATTAGGGGGTGATGTGGAAACCTAGTATGGTAGAAACTTCCTGGAAGCTATCAGGGTGACTCTAATGAGGACTCCAAGTATTTGAGAATATGGAGCCTGAACTAGCCATATAAGGCTCCCAGTGGTAGGAATGGGACACCAGCCTAGCCACAAAAATGTTCAACCCACACTTACCTTGTCTGCAAAATATTCTGGGGTAATGGTGTCTTGGAATTTGTGAAGTAATCAACCAATTACTGAACTAACTTGAGGCCCAAGATCAGAGAGGGAGCCCATGCCCAATACTGCTTGGATGAACAGGAACCAGAAGTTGGAAGGCTCAGAGAACTAGGGTAGAACCAAATACAACTGACCAAAAAAAAAGTCAATGAATTGATATCTAACAATATTCTATTATCATAGATTAGTACCCAGTCCAATTGTCATCAGAGAGGCCTCCTCCTGCAGCGGATGGGAGCAGATGCAGAGATCCTCATCCACATATTAGCTGGAGCTCTGGGAACCCTGCATAAGGGTGGACTGTAGGAACACAGCGAGGTCTTGACCCCAGAGGGGTCAAGAACACCAGGAGAACATGTCCACAGAATCAACTAGGCAGGGACCAAAGGGGCTCAAAGAGACAGATGCAGCAATCATGGGTCCTGCATGGGTCTGTGCCAGGTCCTCTGCACACATGCTGTGGTTTTTTTTAACCTTGATGTGTTTGTGGGAGTAAGGGTATCTCTGACTATTTTCCCTACTCTTAGAACCTTTTCCTCCTCCTGGGTTGCCTAATCCAGCCTTGATATGAGAATCTGTGCCTAATCATGCTATAACTTGTTGTGTCATTTTTTTTTTAATATGCCTGGGATATCTGCCCTCTAGTGAACAGAAATGAAGGAGGAGTGGATTTAGGGAAGAGAGGTACAGAGAAGGAGTGGAAGGAGGGGAAACTGTATTTTGGGGTGTATTGTGTGAGAGAAAATAAATTTTGATAAAGAAAGGAAGTAGAGGAATATGGACACAGTGAGGCAAGTTTGGACCAAGGCAAGACTAAAACTCAGCAGGGCAAACACCAAATACTGATGCTCTGTCTCAGATACATGGGGTTTCATTCTCAAAGGACTTAGATAGTTTTAACACTGCAACTTTTCATACATGTCTCTCCTTTGCTACTTCTACTCCATGTATTCAGCTTTTCATGGCAGAGGTCCCACAGCTTGGGTATTTCAACATCTGATGGTCTCAAAATGCAATCCAACTTCATCTTCACAACTTTATGCAATGAACACTCATATCCTCCACACAGAGTTTCTGACTCTGCCAAAAACAAAAGTGTACAACAGTGCTAAACTGATTCCATGGAAGAAATCATGACCACTAAATTGTGCATCTTTCCTGTTTCCAGAACCAGCACAACATGGGTGATTCCTCCCAAATTTGGCTTCTAACTTGTGATGGACCCTGCCACTCTTCAAACTGATTTGCAGCAGACTCTGTATGAAGTTGCAACCTGGCACTAGAAATCACTTTGCTCAATCCATCTATAAATTAAAGGTTTAGCTGATGGGTTCTTACACATAGGGCTGATAGGCATCTACTGTAAAGCAAGGGAGTTCTCTTTAATAGTAACAGTCTTCTTGAAAGTTCCTGCTGGCTTCACCAGCAGACTGTCATCTGAAACTACACAGTACTATTTTTCAAATTTTTATTAAGAAAATTTCTATTCATTTTACATACCAACCATAGATACCCCCTCCTCCTTCCTGCCATCCCTCAGCATTCCCCCCACTAGCCCCCCATTCCTACCTCCTCCAAATCAAGGTTTCCAATGGGGAGTCAGCAGAGCCTGGTACATTCAGTTGAGGCAGGTCCAAAGCCCTCCCTTCTGCAAAAGGCTGCCCAAGGTGTCACACCTTAGGCATTGAGCTCCAAAAAGCCTGCTCATGCACCAGGGAAGGATACCTGCCTGGGGGCCCACCAAACAGTTCAAGCTAAATAACTGTCCTCCATATGCAGAGGGCCCAGTCTAGTCCCATAGGGGCTCCTCAGATATTGGTTCACAGTTCAGGTGTGTCCACTAGTTTGGCGGGCATCTCTGCATGTTTTCCCATCATGATCTCAATGTCCCTTGCTTATAGAATCCCTTCTCTCTCTCATCAATTGGACTCCTGGAGCTCGGCCTGGGACCTGGGCATGTATCTGTGCATCTGATTCCATCAGTAACTGGATGAAGGCTCTATGATGACAGTTAGAGTATTCACTAGTTACTGGAATAGACCAGTTTAGGCACCCTCTCAACTATTGCTAGTAGTCCAAGGTGAGGTCCTCTTTGTGGATTCCTGGGAACTTCCCTAGCACCCTGTTTCTCCCTATTCCCATGATGTCTTCACTTATCAGGGTATGTCTTTCCTTGCTCTCCCACTCTGTCCCTGTTCCAGCTCAAACCTCCCATTTCCTTATGTTCTCATACCCCATTCCTTGCCCTCCATTAACCCCCCCTCACCCTGAGTTTGCTCATGCAGATCTCCTCTATTTCTCCATCTCTGGGCTACCTATGTGTCCCTCTTAGGGTCCTCTTTGTTAGCTAGTTTCCCTGGAGCTGTGGGTTGTAATCTGGTTATCCTTTGCTTTATACATCTAGTATCCACTAATGAATGAGTACACACTATGTTTATTCTTCTGGGTCTGGGCTACCTCACTCAGGATGATATTTTTCTAGTTCCATCCACTTGCCTGCATACTTTATGATATCATTTTTTTTAACTCCTGTGTAGTACTCCATTGTGTATATGTGCCACATTTTCTTTATCCATTGTTTGGTTGAGTGGCATCTAAGCTGTTTCCAGGTTCTGGTTATTATGAATAATGTTGCTATGAACATAGCTGAGCATGTGTCCTTGTGGTATGATTGAATAATCCTTGGGTATATGCCTAAGAGTGTATAGCTGGGTCTTGAGGTAGACTGATTCCCAATTTTCTGAGAAGCCACCATACTGATTTCCAAAGTGGCTGAACAAGTTTGCATTCACATCAACAGTGGAGGAGTGTTCCCCTTGTTCTACATCCTCTCCAACATAAGCTGTCTTCAATATTTTTGATCATAGCCATTCTGTCAGGTGTAATATGGTATCTCAGAGTCATTTTGATTTGAATTTCCCTGATGACTAAAGATGTTGAGCAATTCCTTGAAAGTCTTACAACCATTTGAGATTGTTCTATTGAGAATTCTCTGTTTAGCTCTGTAGCCCATTTTTAATTGTATTGTTTGATATTTTGAGGTCTAGTTTTTTGAATTCTTTACATATTTTGGAGATCAGCCCTCTACAATTAATAAACAGGACCTCCAGAAAGCTTTTGTAGGGCAAAGGACACAGTCAATAAGACAAAACAACAGCCTACAGAATGGGAAAAGATCTTCACCAATGTTACATCTGACAGAAGAAATGCATTTAAAGAAAATGAAATTTAAAAAATAATAACAATTGTCTTTAGCATGATAAAAGTACTTTATTTTTAAGATAAAAAAAATTAGCTATATTAGCTATATTGACTTTTAAAAACAGTAGAATCTTCCCTAGTTGAGGAAATGCAATTTATAAGCAACTGACTGATCTTGCCCATGTGCACATGTTGGCTACTGAGATCTGTAACTTGACACACAGAGTTATAGGCAATGGTCTATTTCTCAGTCTTCTAAACTGACATAATTCAGGCAAGCAGGACTGAACATATCTGCAAAGGAGAGTTGTCTAGTTGGAAATTCAATATTCATTGGCTCAAACTAACTTTCTCAAATTGTACACCCAACAATCTGGTCTATATTCATGATATGAATTAAAATATGCTGGAAAAATACAAAATCACTCACCCTGAAACAATAAGGTTCTCTTTCATAATGGTGACTCCAGCAGCTGATTGCCAACCCTGTTTCCCCCTGAAGTACACACAATAAACTATTCCTCCTATTCTCCTCTGAAGGCATAAGCCATACTCCACATGCAAATCTTTTTCCTGTTGCTGTGGGATGGTCTGTATGTCAAGTGTGTTGCTGATTGGTCAATAAATAAATCACTGATTGGCCAGTGGCCAGGCAGGAAGTATAGACGGGATAAGGAGGAGAATAAAGCTGGGAAGTGGAAGGCTGAGAGAGAGACACTGCCAGCCGCCACCAGGACAAGCAGCATGTGAAGATGCCGGTAAGCCACGACCCACGTGGCAAGGTATAGATTTATAGAAATGGATTAATTTAAGTTGTATGAACAGTTAGCAAGAAGCCTGCCATGGCCATACAGTTTGTAACCAATATAAGTCTCTGTGTTTACTTGGTTGGGTCTGAGCGGCTGTGGGACTGGCAGGTGACAAAGATTTGTCCTGACTGTGGGCAAGCAGGAAAACTCTAGCTACATCCTATGACTGCAATGGAGAGTCAACTACATGACACAAATGGGAAATTTTAAAACTCTGAGGTTGTAGAGTCATTTAATTTAAGAATTTATAATATTTGATCATGGAAACCAAGGTTATTACTGTGGGGACCAACGTACTGGAATCAAGGCCACTTGAATCAATACAGAAGAGTTTCTCTCAGAAAAAAATTTCTAAATAGCTGGAGGTGCAGCTATTCAAGAATTAATATGCCTTCCAAAGGAGAAATCACTCTATACACTTGAGATTAAAAAAGAAAAATTTTATTAATGATAGCATGCATCTATTTCTGACTAATGCTCAATGAGAAGCCAGCCTGGAACAGATTTTGCATTCCACATGTTCTGTCATCCTTAAATTTCTTTTAGGTTTAGGCTCCAGTTACACTTTGAACAATTTAAATAGGATTAGGAGATTGCAAGTCTAGACACTTAGGCGGATGGGAAATTCACACAGCAAAGATAATTCCAGATTTATTTCTTAAGTACCCCACTAACATGAAACAGCAGGTCATTCTTCAGTGACAGGGTCCTGAGGTAGAGGTGCCAGGAGATGAGAAGGCACTTCCTCATCCAGGGGGTGAGAAGGGTAGGAAAAGTAGAAGTCAGAAAAAATAAAGGCTGGAATAGGGAGGTCTTGTACAAGTTATGCCTCATGCCAAGTAAACTTCTTAAGGAGAATAGCATCTTCCAGTGGGAAATGGAAGAAAATAAAAGACTTCTATAAAGTCAACAGAAGCTACCATACAATGGGACAAACTCGGGAGGAGGCAATTCACACACTGCTGCAGAAGAAGAACACAGAGTATCTCAAAAACATTACTGGCTAAGCACATAGTGGCCTTGGGATTGATAACCATACTGCCCTGTGGTAATAAGAGTTGTATTCCCAGGATCTGAAGCAACCCCTTCACAAAGGTCCTGGCCCCAGATCATTACCAGCTCTCCCTAGCATATTCCTGGTTTTAAAGAAGGAGCTCTATTTTATTCTCAATATATGAGGTCCTTAGAGAAAGCTCCCAAGTCTTAGACTCCAGGCCTTTACTGGCCCTCTGAAGCACCTTCCTTCTCTCTGTGTGAGGGCCTAGAGGAAAAGTCTTGTTGATCAGGCCATCATTCAACACAATAGTGTTTTCCTTTTCAAATAGGTGTCACCTTGTCCATCTGTCAGAACCATGCTTTTCTGAAGAAAAAAAATTAAGACCTTAATTGCACACCAGGCCTTAAGGTTGGTTGTGACCCTGTAGTGCCCCCTAGAGCAGCTTGTTAGAGGCCTGTTCTTTGATATAAGGATGGGCCTAGTGCTTGAAAATCAGGGGTGTCTCCTTTGTCATAGTTTGGAGCCAAATGCCTGGACAATCCTGGTGAACAAATGTGTATCCTAGCATCTTAATCTCTAACAGGCCTGGTTAGCATACACTTATCTTTGTGGTATTTTAGAGGCAGCTTCCCTTAGCTAAATTCTACTCTCTATGACTTACTATCTCCTAAGCATTGATAAATCCTTTATATCGCCAATTCTACTCCTCTATATCACAGCTTAATAGTGGAGTGCTACTCAACACAAGAGATACCATTTATAATCCCTATAAAATTATTTGCAAATTCATCATTAGAGAAACTAGGCCTCTTAAACAAATTTAAGAGCTGCCTTCCATGACTGCATGAAAAGCATGTTGACCTTGACTACAAAGATGTTTCTACACATAGCTCCCTGTTCCCAATGCTCTGAGCAGAGGCAGCCCACAGAGCAATGTTATTCAGAGTCCTACACCTGGGTCCAGGGAGTTGCAAGGACAACATGGTACCTCACAGGATGGGGAAGCTGGCTACAGGTTCCCAATCAACCCCAGAGAGGACTGCCACACTGGCTTCTGAGGCTCACCATTTGCTCCTCCTGACCTAGGGACGACGGCCTCTTGCTCACCATGCCGTGGCTTCCCAGCTCACCCATGCTCTCTCCTCTGCTCCTTCCAACAGCACAGGCAGCACACAAAACCACTGGTGTATACTCTGCTACAAAGACAAGCCTGCAGCCTGGCCCTGGAAAGCCCACCCCCAACACTCTCCTCTGACTGGCAGGTAAGCCTGGAGGGCCTGATTGGCTAGTGAGGCCTGAGTGACAAGAGCACCTTCCTTAGGATAACTGTGTGCTTAAAGACTCTGTACAGTGAGTGGTTCCTGGCCCTGCCTTCCACCCAAGACACAGACCTTTTCTAGATCTGCAGAGATTTCCATTACAACAGCACTTGCCCCTGGCTCAAATAGCTGACCTTGGTATATTCCTGCACTCCACAGGCACTTCCTCTTCTTCCTCCTGGACACCATGTGGCTAGCTTGCACAGCCCATTACACAATGTGGAGTGGAGTGATTCCCCTCTCCACCAGGTTGAAGAATGCCCAGAATATTAACATTAAAGAGAGATTTTAGGACACAAAATGAGATGTCTGTTTTATGGATTCCCACTGAAGTCTGATGAACTCAGGTACTTTTTACCTGGTTGTCACAGGGACTTTAGACAACCAGGAGAGAAAAGCTGGAACCAGATCACAGACAAGATAGATCTTTGTTCCATCAGAAGGCTGCATGATGGTTCCATTGCTTTAGGAGTTTTATTCCTGTAATTCATTTCAATCTCTTGACAATTTAACAACAATATGAAGTGTAGTCTTTACAATAAGTTGAATACTTAAAGAGAAATAGAACAAGTTCCTTTATGAGCACTACTGTTAGGTACAACATCTTCCTCTGGGCAAGTGAAAACAAAAGAAAACAAAATAACAGTATTAGTAACGTTCTCTGATTGAACAGAACTGATAGAATCAGTCTCCCTATGTAGGCAGAAAGTGAATTTATTAGAATATCTCACAGTCTGTGGTCCAGCTAGTCCAACATTGGCTGTCAACCAATGAAAACCTGAAGAATTCAGTACTTCTTCAATCCATGAAGCTGGATGTCTCGAACGGTCTTCAGTATACACCAGAATTCCTAAAAATTGGGCTCTAAAGAGAGTAAATGAATGACCTTCCTAGGCAAAGAGAATGAGCTTCCTTCTTCAATATTCTTTATATATATATATATATATATATATATATATATATATATATATATATATATATATATATATAGGCTGCCACCAGAAGGTCTGGCCAAGATTAAAGGTGGATCAAATTTCCTTGAAGATCCAGAAGGGTCTTCTCATTTCAAAATTTTAATTAAGAATAATCTCTCACAGGTATACCCAAGTGCTGTCAGCCACAAAGATATGAAGTGGGGATTCAGCCATCATTGACAAGTCCAACCCATTAGAACTGGGGGTTCTGGTAGAGGAGTTAAAAGCCTAAAAGCAAGGTGTTTTGGAGTTATTGCCTTTTCGATGTATTGGCTGTTTCCTGCAGTGAATTTCTTGTGTGAAATTGTAGCTTTCTCATCTGTTACTACCATGGGATTCATTTCACAAGAGCTTCTAGCAGTGTAATTGATCATTATTGGGCACAATTTCCCCTATGCATTTGGGGTATATTGATAACTTCCCACAGTCATGTGTGAAAACAGTTACACAGGCAAAATTCTGAGACATTCTCAGACATTCAAGGACAAAGTATGAGCATATCGTTGATTTGCAACCCTTAGATAGATAGAAATGTACTCTGGCTTTACCTCACCTGCAGATAAGAAAAACTATCCTGAACTAACCTCACTAACCCTAAACTCTTAACTCCTTATACTTACTTTCACCTCAGTTTATTAACACAAGACTTTAGCTTAGAGATTTATTGCTTGTAAATACTGAGATATAGTGGAAAAGGTAATCAGCCATTTGCTAGTACCTGGAGATGAGTAAACTTTCCCAAGAACCCTTTGAGGACCTGTCCCTCCATGGCCAGAGGGGCTGGAAGGTGCCAGGTTCTGTTTCTTGTACAAATTAAGCTTAATTCTATCTTGATTCTACATCTTTAAGCAATAGGTGCAATCTTTAGATCTAAGTAGTTCCTTTTAAGCAACTGATTATAGCTGAAGTGCTACAGCAGACCAAAAGCTGCACATCATCCTCTACTGCTTAGGCAGGTTGCCTAGTAACCAAGGATGCTTACCCTGCCTGTTGGAAAAATGACTCATCAGAGCCCTTTGGAAGCAGAGAAGGTGGAAAAGACAGTTTTAACTTATTCATCATTTTCACTGATTAATAGATTTTTTTTAACTTATATGTAGCCACATTTAGGAATGTAGTTTGAGCCCAGGAATTTCTCCCTCAGATTTCTTTTGTGGATTTAATTCTTAGTTGAAAACTTTCACTAGCCACTCCCACCTTGTGTCGTAAGTGAAACCTGATAGTTATTGCTCTGTGTATGAATTTCAAGCCTCTCCTTGCATTGCCAAAGAATTATTGTTTTTAAATGTATATAGGCCGGTACCCTCGCTGTAGAGATGACGCTTACTTGGAACAATAAAAAGATGGACTGAAAGAGCACAGTGTGAGTAGATTCATTCCTCTCCTCTCACATCTAGTTTTCCTCCACTGGTTGTAGAATTTCCTTTCGACTCAGAGAGAAAGTCTTTAAGGCACGCCCCTAAAAACTTTTGTTATCCTTACCCAATTCTTTGTGCATTAGTTAATTCCAGAGTTACTCAGTTTTAGGTACCAAAAACAGTCATCACAAGAGGCAAGACAGAAGATCTGAGAAAGATTTCTTACCTGAAGGAGGCAAGGAGAATGTGGCAGTCATTTCCAAAGCAATGCTTTGCCTAAGCAACAGAAGCATGGGGATTTTACGTGGGGAGTCTGTAAACATTCATGTAGAGTTCTGCTATTCTCACACTGACAATGGAGAGGGAATATAAATACAGAAAACACAAAGGAAAAGCCACCTATCAGCACTGTGGTCACTGCTCTTAGTTGGATGGCTCTGCTGAGCTACTGTAACCTAAGAACAAGGCTTCTTTTGCCTCTGAGCAGGCAGGGTCAGAAGGCCACAGCTGCTTCCACACAGGATCATTTTGACTAGGAGTTCATTTTAACAAGCCCTGGCTGCTGTCTGTCTCAGGACTGTGACACTGCTGTAGAGAATTCCACTATTTCCTTTTTATAATTTTTTTAAAAATGTTAATTATATGGGTATTTTGCCTGCATGTGTCTTTGCACAGAACCTACAGAGGCCAGAAGGGAGCAAGATATCCCTGGGCCTGGAGTTACAGCAAATAGTTAGCTACCATGTGGGTTCTGGGGATGGAATTTGGATCCTCTGAAACAACATCCAGTGATTTTATCTACTGGGTAAGCTCTCTAGCCCTTCTATTATTTAAATTTTATTCCTATACATTTTAATTAAAAGATACAGCATCACTTTCCCCTCGTTCTCTCTTCACTCCATCCCTTTTCTAATGTTTCCCTTCCAACTTCTTCCTTGTCAAGTATGTATGAGTAAGTATGCTGAAATACATGAAGGTAACCTGCTGAGTCTGTTTTTGTTGGTTGTATATGGTTGCAGGGCTGACGACAGTGTAATAGAGAGCAGTAAGGGAATGTACATTAGTGACACAGAAGAGGAATCAAACGTGGATGTTGAAAGTGTGTTTCAGTAAAAGGCCTTGTAGATGTCCATGAATTCATATCCAGGTTCTTTTCATTTTGAACACCAAACAGGGTGGTGAAGTAGTCTCATTTCTATTAAACTGATAAAATAACCTGACTCAAAGTAACTTTGGGGGAAAACATTCACTTGATTCATAATTTTATGGTACATCCCTATCAAACAGGACCTTTCCTGCCATGGTCACCAAAGTATCATGATACTAATAATGTAAAACACTCTCACCTTCTTAAATCCCAAAGTGTTGAAAAATTTCAACATTTATTAAGTCTACAGACACATAAATGTATGTGACAGATGCAGCAATCAGGAGAGAACAGGAGAATAGCAAATAATCAATCACATTTAAGGAAACCAAAACCTAACAGCTTCCTGTATCACACTGTACAAGTTCTGAGACTCTAATGATATCCTGGGCTCTCAGAGACTGAGGAAGCTCCATGTTTCAGGCTCTGCCATCCCTAGCACACACAGCTTGCCTACCATCCCAGTTCTACTCCACAACTGCAGCTCTCATTGGTCATCCTACAGTCCAGGAACCTACCACCCTTTCAGCTGTCCACTGTACTCACTGACCTCTCAGGGCCTCTCCGCAGGTGTTTCAAATCTGTTCCAGTGTCATCAGCTCTTCATGAGCCCTTCAGTCTTGGATTGGCAGGCAAGATACCAAGGCAGTAGAATCCCAGCAAATTACCAAACTGTCTGGGCTCTGCCCAGATATCAAGCAAAGGTAGTATCTATTCCTTCGGTCTACTGTATGTGGATTCTACTTTTTACCTGACAGCTTACTGAATTTGAGGGGACACAAAGGGGTAAAGAATAAACACAGCAGACAGGAGGACACATGAAGGAGATAGGAAAGGACAGGAGGAGTCAGGAAGGACCTGAGTGTCCCCAGGGCACTGGAGGTGCTTCAGTTCTCTGAGTCCCAGTATCAGCTCCCTGGAGTCTCTACTGTCTGGTCCATCTAGTCCTGACCTGGAGATGGTGCACTGAAGGAGCCTGGGAAATGCTCCTATTCCCAGCCTTGCAGTTACTGTTTGTACTTCAAACCAACTTGGCTTGTCCTCAGTCAAGTGACAAGAACACAGAAATGTGAGCAGGGGAAGAACAGAAAGATATTAACCCTATCCAATCAGAAGCCTGGCAAAGTCTTCTCCCCATCCTCTACACTCACATCCTGAGACCCTGTCACCCTAGAAATGTTGTGAGCCTGAATTTTAAGGCAATTAGAACTTACATCTTCCACAGCTTCGACCTTGGGGTTCACATGCCTCATGGAAAGACACCTTAAGCTTTGGAGGTGAGATTATCCAGAGGCCCACAGTCTTGTTCTAGTCTGTAGAAGATAGCAAGGGACAGTTTCCTGAGCCCACCATAGACTCATCTGTTCCTGGGGGCCTGACTCCATACCCCACTGTACACTCAGTCCTTGTCTGTTCCTGGGGGCCTGCCTCCATACCCCACTGTACACTCAGTCCTTGTCTGTTCCTGGGGGCCTGCCTCCATACCCCACTGTACACTCAGTCCTTGTCTGTTCCTGGGGGCCTGCCTCCATACCCCACTGTACACTCAGTCCTTGTCTGTTCCTGGGGGCCTGCCTCCATACCCCACTGTACACTCAGTCCTTGGATGATGTTGAAACCCTCAAACTCCAGCCTCTGCCTCCTAAGTTTTGGGATGACAGGGTTGGGACACCATATCTGGCTTTGGTGACTTCTTATTCCACTTTACTGGGTGTCATGGAGTGAATATGTAGACATTCAAAATATAAAATTTTAAAAGTCAATAAAAAGAAGTAACCATGGTAGTTGATCACACTGTATCCATAGTCAGGAAGCAGATAGTGATGAATGTTGGTCATTATTACATAATTCAGGACCAAATCCATGGAATGGAATGGTGCTATCATTTCTAGAAGGCAGAAGTCTTCTCATCTCAATGAACTTAATATATAAGATAATCTCTCATAGGCACACCTCAGAGAATAACATGATCTAGATAAGCCCTCAGAGGAGTGACTGGAGGAGTGTCCCTTGACTGACTCTTATCAAGTTGAAAATCAATATTAGCCATCACACAAAATTAATAAAATTTGCTGTGTAACTGTCTGTGTAGAGAGTGACACTATTCCTTTTTTTTAATGATATCTCAAATACCAATGAGCCATGTTTGAAGACAAAGTACATAAAACATAGGAGTATGGACTTACTCCTTTCCCAGATGTAAGCAGCAATTTGCTGAGAATCTCCAGGACAGGATTATGAACTCCATGTAGAGCAAGGCATGGTGCAGAACCCTTCTGACCCATATTTTTACTTTATTAAATCAGAATCCTACCCATGCCACATCAGCAACTGACAGATGATCTTTTTTACCAAAGAGAAGGAAAGAGGGAGACAGAGAGACAGCCAGCCAGAGAGAAGGACAGAGAGAGAGAGAGAGAGAGAGAGAGAGAGAGAGAGAGAGAGAGAGAGAGAGACTGACTCCCTAAGGACCCATTAAAATGGAACTTACAAAGTCAACGAACTGTAAACACGGCTTTGTGTCAATTCTTAAGTGTGGCTCTCCCTCATAAGACTACACTATCCAAAAGTCCTTTCTTTCTAATAATATCTGCGCTAAATCCATGATAAACATCTCTTTTTAGCAAGGTATAGTCATATGAGGGAGAGGCAGGTGGATGTCTGTGAGTTCCAGGTCTAGCCTATCTACTACATAGTGAGTTCCAGGTCAGACAGGGTTAGAACATGAGACTGTGTCTCTCCAAATGATCTTGTTATCAAAGAGGAGAGACAGAAGCAGAGAGACTGAGAGACAGAGAGGAGAGAGAGAGAGAGAGAGAGAGAGAGAGAGAGAGAGAGAGAGAGAGAGAGAGAGAGAGACTCCCTAAGGACCTACTGAAATGGAATTTACAAAATCAACAGAACTGTATACATGGCTTTGTGTCAATTCTTAAGTGTGGCTGTCCCTCACAAGACTACACTATCCAAAAGATCACTCCAAAAAGTCTTCTTAGTAAACATCAGGACTAAGAAAGTGGGTTAACAGATAAAGTACTCACCTTGCAATTATCCCTTTACTTCTGCACTATAAAGTCAGTTGCAACAGTGCATGCCTATAGTCCAATGCTTTTAAGGCAAGATAAAAGGCAGGCAGCTACCTATGACTCTATGTGTATAGAAATTAAATAAACACAGATTTCACGACTTTCAACTCAAAGTGACCCTTAAACTGTTGTTTCTCACCCTCTAGCTACTGATATTTCTCTAAGAGAGGCTTCACATTCTAGAGTTCTCTCTGCAAAGGGAGGTGATCTCCTGCAGATCCTGCTATGGCTCTGCAGCCTTCATGCTCCCTTGTGTTTTCAGGCAAACCCAGCCCCAATGATGCCCACACAGAAAACACTGTAGAAGAGTAATTTAATGTCTGATTCCTCCCACATAATGTCACAAGATATGGCATCTGCCCTATCCACCTGCCCAAAACCATGCAAACCTGAGATACCTCTGCAGCTCAGAACTTCCTTTTGTCCGCTGGAACTGACCTTCACTGAATCACATCACAGTGGCTGGCAGTAACAGAAAGCTAAAAGCATTCTAATAATGTATTACTGAAGGATGATCCCCATCACTCCCTTTCTACTATTTTCTAAACTGTCTGTAACATTTACAAGACAAACATGAAAGGGAGATGTAACGTCTAGAACTTTTAAAAACCAGACCTTCAGATTTCCAATCTGTCTTCCCAGATTCCCACTGTCACAGAAGCAAAGCCTATGTGTACACACTGGACAGTGATATTACAAGCATCATAACCTCACACACCAGGGTGGCAGAGCCTTCTCATCCCCAGGGAATCCACACTCCCTGGATCAGTAAGGATCAGAGGCCAAGGGCCACTGCCCAGGTCACCACAGGGACCAACAGAAACACAGTCTGGCTCATGGTCTATCCCAGTCCCAGCAGTTCAGACTCTGACAGCTCAGCCAACCTGCTCTTCCTGGACAGTGGCCCCCCACACTCACCATGGCATAGCTATGGTATTCCTTAGAGCTCCCTATAGCAGAAGCAGAGGAGAATCCCAAAGAGAACTTGGAAGTTACCTCCCACTGGTGCTACTGATGGCTAAGTATTCCCAAAACTCTTCATTAGTTAGGACCACCCAGTTGGACCTGAGGACATTAGCAGTTACCCTACTGGGTGAGCAGAGATCCAATGACTCAAACAACACAAGCCTTCCCAGCTCTCTGCCCTTCCACACTAGGGTTGGACAGGTATCTAGTCTGAGAAACTTGTAGTTTAGAGAATATTCCATTCTCTAGAGCACTTTCTATTCCTCTTTCAAGGTACTGGGTCCTTTGCATGCACATTCCATTACACACTCAATGTCCAGTGAAGCCAACCTTTTGCTTCAGGGCTGCGGGGTCCTGAAGCCAAACACAGGTCACATTCAAACAGTAACTGGTGTTAAAGCAGAAAAGGGTCATGGATTAGAACACAATGAAGGGTCTATGGGAGGGCTTGGAGCCAGGAAAGAGATAGTGGAATGAGGAAATAATAATCCCATAAAATTATGTTGGAAAGTTGAAACAGGCTTTATGGCCATGTGCTCCAGAGACTAGGGAGGTGTATTAGAGCACACTAAGTACTACTCATACATTTCTCCCAGGCTGTACATCTTAAACCTGGAAAAGAGTCACGTTAGGCAGGATCACACCATTTTATCCAGTTCTTCTATTTAGGTTGAACTGGTGTAACTAATGTAATTTTGTTTCACAAAACTTCAGTTCTTTATCCAGATTCTTGATTGACTGGTCTGTGAAATAGAGAAATGGTCAGTCAGGACATTTATGGAATGTCTAAAATCAATGACCTCACTACTCATTGCCTCTGTCAACTCCTCTCACAGCAGGAAAGCTTTCACCTCCTTCTTGCCAATCCTTTCTGTGCTGTGAGTACATCTGCTTTACTGTGGGTCAGTGAACTCAACTCTTACACAGGTCCCACTTCATGTTTAATTTCACAATGAAATCTAGAGAGGTTGAGGGTACTCATTCACTGGTCTATTTTCCATCTCACTGACCAGTCAAAGCCCTTCCTGGAAGGATTTGCAGGACTGTCTTCCCAGCACTGGGCAGCAGAGGCAGGATTTGGTGTTCAAAACAATTCTCACTTATGTAGTATGAGACAAACTTGAGCTACAGGAGACATTGGTCCAAACCAGTGGTTCTCAACCTTCCTAATTCTGTCATACTTTAATACAGTCTTTTATGAGGTGGTGAACCCAACTATAAAATTATTTTCACTGCTACTTCATAACTAAAATTTTGCTACTGTTATAAATTATAATAAAAATGTCTGTTTATTCCAATGGTCTAAGGCCACTGCTGTTAAAGGGAGCCTCTACCCTTCATGCTGAGAACCATTGCTCTATAAAGGTATATAAATAAATAAACAGCACCTAAGAAAAATTGGAAAGAAATTCTTAATGGCTAGGAAACATTGGAAAACAGAAACAAATGGAGATTAGAGCTATAATACATTTAAAGAAAGTGAAATTTACAAAATGATAACACTAATTGACTTTTTAAAATGATAGAAATAACTGGAAGAACACTTAGCAGTACTGATTTTGCAACAGAGTAGGCACTTCCCTGTTAGAGAGAATGGCATTCATAAGACACTGCATGACTTTCCCATGTTAAGTGTCAGCTGCTGGGTGCTATAAGCTGACACATGGAGTTAAAGCCAATGGCCTGTGTCTCAGACTTCTGAGCTGACTTAACTGTGTCAACCAGGAATGCTCATATCTGCATAGGAGAGTTCCCTAACTGGAAACTGAAGACTCAGTACTTCAAGTTACCCTCCCTAAATGTACACCCACCAATTCTGCCTATCTTCATCCACATGGAAGGAATAATACCAGGAGTTAAATTACACAGAAAGTCACTCCCCCTGCCCAGCGGGTCCTTTTTTATGATGAAGACCTCTGCAGCTCACTGCCTTAAACTCCAGCCCATGATCTAGCTATTGCCTAGTCTGTTTTCCCCTGCAGTGTACACAGGACACTCTTCCTCCTCCTCTTCTGGTCTGAAGGGAGATGCCATGATCCACACACAAATATTTTCCTGTTACTGCAATGGGCAGTCCACTATGTGACTCAAAGTGGTTACTTTAGAACTCTATGGTGCTACAGACCTGCAATACAAGAATTCATGGTGCTGACTGGGCAGTGGTGGCGCATGCCTTTAATCCCAGCACTCAGGAGACAGAAGCAGGCGGATCTCTGTGAGTTCGAGGCCTGCCTGGACTACAGAGGGAGTTCTAGGAAAGGCACAAAGCTACACAGAGAAACTCTGTCTTGAGAAACCAAAAAAAAAAAAAATGAATTTTTGGTGCTTGGTCAGGACAATAGCAAGGGGAATGCCCTGTGGGGATACAGACAGGATTCAAGTCCTCCTCAATCTACATCAGAGAATTTGACTCAAAAACACTTTTCAAAAAGACTGGAAATGCAGCTGTTCTAGACTATGATGGCAGCACGCCAGGACTTAACATTGGTTGTGACCCTGTGAGCATCCTGTTAGAGGCCAGTTCTTTGACAGGGGGCAGGGAATGGGGGGACCCTTTTGGCTGGTTGTAAATTAGCATTTTCTCCTTTGTTATGGGAATGTTCCTCAATGGCTGGTTAGTCCTGGGGAACAAGTATTTACATCTTATCATAGTAATCTCTGTAAGGCACGGTTAGCATACTACATATCTTAGGGATATCTGAGAGACAGCCCTCCCTTAGCTTAATTCTACTTTGTGACTTAATGTCTCCTAAGAATGGGTAAATCGTTTTACCATCAATTCTACTCTTCTACATCACAGTTTAGCAGTGGAGTGCTACTCTACACAGGAGATGTCCTCTACCAGCTCCACAAAATTAACTACAAATAGATCCTAAACCTAAATGTTGAAAATGCAGAAGTGCTTAAAAATTCTACAGAGACCAGGGCTTTCTGAGTTTGGCAAATCTGCCTTCCATAGTGACAATACAAGCATTACAGGCCCCAACATTTCACAGGGACATCAACAACAAGGATATTAGTAAGTCTTGTTCCCAATGCTCCGCACAAACACAGCCCACAACACGGAGAGAAGTTATTCAGAGGCTTCAGCCCCAGCCCAAGGAGTTGCAAGGGCCACGTAGGACACGCAGGATCAAAAAGGAATACACGCGTGACACACAGGACCAGGAAGGAACATGTGGGACTCGCAGGGCCACACAGGACCAGGCAGGACCACGCTGAATTCTGCGTCTGGCCACTAGCTCCCACCCTTCCTCGGGAGGACCCACCACCCGGCTCCGGCTCAGCCGGCCGCTCCTCCCAGTCTGGGGGAAGCATCCCCTCGCTCACCATGGCCGGCCACTCCTCCTGCTCTGGGAACAGAAGCCCCCTGCTCACCATGGCGCAGCTGCCAAGTACTCAACCCACAGCAGAGCCCACGGGGCACAGCACAAGAGGCCAACTTCCTACTTCCTCATCATAAGAGCTGAACCAGAAGCCTAGCACCAGGAGGAAGAACACTCCCATCTGACTGGTGAGTCCGCTCGACTCCCTGATTGGCTAGTGAGGCCTGAGTGACAGGACTGGGTAAGCTGAAGGAAAACAATACAGTGGTTCCCAGCCCTGGCTTCCACCTGAAGCTCAAACCTATCCCAGACTGGCTGGAGATTTGAGCCAAATTCCACAGCAAGTCTCTAGTTAATGTAAACTAATGGGTTCAGTTTTAAAAGAAAGTATACATTTTCAGAAGGAGGCTACTCAGACACTATTGCACAAGAGGAACACAAGGTATCTCTAGAACATCATTATAAACAAAGTCCACAGTGGCTGGGACTGATTACCACAGCCCCAGGTGTGGAAAGAGATGGTTCTCAGGATCTGAAACAAACCCTTCCCAAAGGCCTTGGTCCCAGACTTTTACCAGCTCTCCCGAGCATACTCCTAGTTTTAGAGAAGGAAATCTCCTCTCCCCCCTCCCCTGCCCCCGCCCCCGCCCTTCCCCTATACATCAGGGCCTTAGAGAAACCTCCCAAGGCTTAGACAGGTTGCAAAACTGAGAGAGGCATAGTTTCTCAAGTATCTTCTAGGAGTTCTGCACTTTGAATTTGACATTTATGTGTAAGATCCATTTGGAGTTAATTTTGTGGAGATTACAAATGGCATCTCATGTACTGGGTAGCACTCCTCTACTGAGCTGTGATGTAGAAGAGTAGAACTGGTGATATAAAGGATTTGGCAATGCTTTGGTCATAGTAAATCATACAAAGTGGAATTAAATGGTGGTGTGTGTGTGTGTGTGGGTGTCTGCCTCTAAAACACCCAAAGACAAGTAGTATGTAAACCAGGCCTGTTACAGAATAAGATGCTAGGATGTAATTGTTTGTTCAGCTTTTGAGTATAGTGGTCACATGTCTATACATGTGCTAATGGGATGTGCATCTATGGAGAGAGGATAGAGCGAACCCTATGGGTAAAGATCTCTCTGTACTAAGCTGGAACATCATAGTTTTAAGAGGGATTTCATAGTTGTGCTGGCTGTACACATCTATTCAATGATGTTTTGTCATGTGTTTGCTGGTTCTTCGTGTTTCCTACATACACCCATTAAAAACCAAAAGCACTGGGTGCTGCCAGTGCACGCCTTTAATCCCAGAACTCAGGAGGCAGAGGCAGGCGAATCTCTGTGTGTTCGAGGCCCGCCTGGTCTACAAAGCATGTTCCAGGAAAGGCGCAAAGCTACACAGAGAAACCCTATCTAAAACAACAACAACAACAACAAAAAAAAGCAGTGATGCCATGTATTATATATGAAGACTGCCTTGTGTTTTCTCTAAGGACTAAATTATTACATTATCTTATACACAGTTTCTATTCAGCTTTCTTTTGTTTGATTCTTGTTCCTCAGCACTATCTAAGGACAAACAATTGGCACCATCCTATGATCAGCTGTGCCTGCTTATAAGGGATGACCACCATCAGATTTGCTGGCTGTTGATATTCCATCATAGAAGAAGATATTCTCTCCTTTGGAGTATAGAACCTCTTTCCCATGCAATTCAGACCTAATGACATGTGACCTTCTGGGGCACTAGGTGGAGCCTGATGAAGTGCTCCTATTCCCAGCCTTACAAAGTCCCCTCCCCACCTCAGCAACTGACCTATGATCTTCTTACCAAAGGGAAGGAGAGACACAGAGATAGAGAGACAGAGATAGAGAGACAAAGACATAATGAGAAAGAGTGATAGAGAGAGACTCCCTAAGGACCCATTGAAATGGAACTTACAAAGTCAACAGAACTGTAAACATGGCTTTGTGTCAGTTCTTAAGTGTGGTGCTCCCTCACAAGACCACACTATCCAAAAGTTCTTTCTTTCCACTAATGTCTGTGTTAAATCCAAGATAAACATCTCTTTTTAGCCAGATGTGGTCACATGAGGCAGAGACAGGTATATGTCTGTGAGTTCCAGGCCTAGCCTATCGACTACATGATGGTTCCTAGGTCAGACAGGGTTAGAAAGTGAGACTGTGCCTCAAAACAGACCCACTCCAAAACTCTCTACTCAATAAACCTTAGGGCTGAGAAAAAGGGGTTAACAGATAAAGTACTCACCTTGCAACTATCTGTTTATAAAGTCAGTTGCAACAGTACATGCCTATAGTCCAGTGGTTTAAGGCAAGATAAAAGGCAGAGAGAAGAAATCCTGCCAGCTATGAACAAAATAGATAGCAAAACAGAGACCTTGTCTCTAGCATGCTAATGGGAACAATTAAAGTTATTAAATTTATTCTCTGAATTTTCCACCCATCCCATAACACACATGCACACCTTTCCACACACAAATGAACCAACCCATACAAACAGTCAGAAGAAAATATATAATAAAATTACAAGTTGAATGATGGGGACACAACTTTTATTCCAATACTTGGAGGCAGAGGCTGGTAGAATTCTGGGAGTTTGGGGATAACCTAGTCTACATTCTGAGTTCAATGACAGCCACTAACACAGAGAGAACCTGTCTTGAAATAAAATTCACATTCTGATTTGCATTGACTCATCCTGAAATCCTTTTCCAAAGTGCACTGAGGTGCCCCAGCTTGATCTGAGCAGAGGTCCCTATAAACACTCAGTTTGCAGCAACACAGCATGAGGCTGTGTCTCTGAGTCTTTCATCCTTTCACAGAACCAATAGTTTTGTCTGACCATTCTCACTAAATAATTTTAGGCGAGCCTACTTGAGCCATAAATGGGAGTACAGAGGCAGGAAGACCACTGGCAGTTTTAGGAAAGCTTGTCCTATATAGACACACACACACACACACACACACACACACACACATGCACACACATGCAATGTAAAAGAAAAACAAAACTAAATAACGAAGAGCACAGCAGATTCAGGACAATATCTCTTGAAGTCATTTCAGGTGTCACCACTAGTTCCTATCAAATTATTCTCAGAAATGAATGTAGCCAAGCACGGTACATAGCAGAGCCAGGCAGATTTCCTTGAATTTGAGACAGATTGGTCTACATAGTGAGTATGATAGTTAGACATGTCTTAACACACACATACACACACACACTCACAAATATAGTTGAATATAATTTTGCTTTTTGTTTGTTACAGGATCTGATTAGAAAGTTCCAGCTGACCTAGATCTCACTATCCATAAACAGCTTAATAAATAATATATATTGAATATTTTAAATCAAGTTCCAGCAAGCTTTCATTATATACCATTGGCTCATTATTCAAAATACAGCAATTTTCTATACAAGAGGGAGCTTTCAAGGAATTTTCTGTATATTTACTTATATTTCAAGAGAACTGGAAGTGGGAGAAATTTTACACTGTTTACATTCCTAGGTTGTTTTCCTCCATCCAGGCATTCTATTGAAAGACCCTAACCCTTCAGGCTTACAACCCCCAAGCCCCAGGAGAATGAGGAACTAAAAAGAAAACTAGTTCCAAGGGCAACCTGACTCAGCCATTACTCAACCACCCCTGCAACAATGTAACAATGTAAAGAGATTTCTGTTAAGAGATGCGCTCAACTGTGATTGGGATAATTGCAAGTGTTCCAGAAAGGACCACTGTAACCTTTGTGTAAACTCCACTCCCGCCCTGATACCCTGCCTTGAGGTTTCAGGAAGAATGTGCATGCAGATATGACTGTACCCACCCTGTGATCAGGCCATGATCTTATGAAATTAGCCTCTAGACATAAATCAATCGAAACGAAATTGCATGGGAATTGTAATCTTATGGCTTTTGTGGGTTTTTCCTTTAAAAGTACCTTTGTGACTGTAGTGCGATGTGACTCTTGCTCTTTGGAGCTGAGTTAGCCTGTCTGTACAGTCGCTTCTTCAATAAACCTCATGCTGTTGCATCAACTGGACCGGAGTCTGGGTTCTTGAGGTGCCCACTTGAGACCCTAGACTTTGGGGTCTATCACTATAAAATCAATTTCAATTTTTCTTGAACTTTTTCTAGTTTAGAAACATTTTCATAGTTTGTAAATTGAGTTGTTTTCACATTTTGTTTTATGTTCACATTTTGTTTTATGCTAAGACTCTAACTGTGGAGGCTGAAATAATAACTACTAAAGTAAATATTCCAGCTGCCAGTAACCCAATAAATTTTTAAGAATGTTTTTCTAAAAAAGTTAGAAATTTTCCAAGTATTGTATTGAAATTTTTGTGATACCACTCTTTGTTTTAACTTTACTGCTATAAAAAACTAAAAGGATGTTGATGATTCACAATTATGGCATTATTTGTTGTGCTATCAACATATTGAGTTAAATAGCTGTTATTGTATGTTACATGAAATAAAGAATGACTATACTGGATTACTACATTTTCTATTAATAACACATGAGAATCAACAACACAACCTTATGTGTCATATGTTTATATCAAAAGTAAAATTAGCTGAGATTTTAAAAATATAAGAAGGAAATATAAATGCCATAAATTTAATTTTCTATAATAATTAGAAGAAAAATGTTAATGAGTTGATGCTAAAATAGATTTACTTCAAGTCCTAAGTGCTAATATTGTTGGACCCCAAAGTTTAGGGTCTCGAGTGGGCACCCCAAGAACCCAGAGTCCAGTTGATGCAACAGCACGAGGTTTTTACTAAAGCGACTGTACAGGTGGGCAAACTCTGCTCCAAAGAGCAAGAGTCGCATCGCACCATAGTCACATAGGTGCTTTTAAAGGAAAAACCCACAAAAGCCATAAGATTACAATTCCCATACAATTTCGTTTTGATTGATTTATGTCTAGAGGCTAATTTCATAAGATCATGGTCTGGTCACAGAGTGATCACAGAGGGGGTACAGTTATGTCAGTGTGTACATTTTTCCTGAAACCTCAAGGGGGATATCAGGACGGGAGTGGAGTTTACACAAAGGTCACAGTGGTCCTTCCTGGAACACTTGCAACTATCTCAGTCACAGTTGAGCACATCTCTTAACAGAAATCTTTTTACATTGTTACATTGTTGCAGGGGGGTAGTTGAGTAATGATTGAGTCAGCTTGCCCTTGGAATTAGTTTTTTTTTTTTTAGTTCCTCCTTCTCCTGGGGCCTGGGAGGTGTAAGCCTGAAGGGTTAGGGTCTTCCATATTAAGTGTAAGCACTAACATGTGCAGTTGATGTGGTTTTGGATACTGAACACAGGGCTTTGTGCATTTTATGCAACTCCTATACTAACTGAAATACAGGACTCAATCCATAATTACTTTATAATGCTCGTGTCTTTTTATGATTTTTATGAAAAATATAACATTAGTTACTATATGCAATGAAAAAATCAACCTATATGTTAATTTTAAAGTAAATAATAATTTTAAAATGCACATGTCAAAGCTATAAGTGGAGGAACAGGATATGTAGATGAGACTGCTGTACTGTACCTGTGCCATGCTTGCAAAGCTGAAATACAAAATAAAAATGTGATCTTCCATACGTAAAAAAACAAGTAAAATTAGCAGTGTTCTCATAATACTTTCTCCCTAATGGGTAATGATTGAATCATGTACTGCCTTAGTTAGGGTTTCTACTGCTGTTAAGAGACACCATGACCATGGCTGCTATGGGCTGCAAGGATATATCCTAAGAATTCAGCTGCTTATGGCAAAGTCATTACCTGAAGGGATCAAGGAATTCCTTCAGAGGAAGCCAAATTCCAAGGAGCTTTTGGTGTTACTTGGCTTGTTATATATCAGATAACCCTCTCCGCTGATAACTATGCTCAGTTCAAGCCTCCCTGTAATTATTGTCATTGGCAGCATCTGACCAGAACCATCCCCAGAGGGAGGAAACTATCTTATCACAGATACCTCTGTACTCTCTAAGAACAGACTTAAGCATTCAGACTACCCATTTGAGAAGGCCTGGCAGATGTGCCAATTAAGCTTAACTATCTCCTTTCCCAAATCTTTCCTCTAGTTCCAGATCTCACTTTAACTATCACCAGAGGCATCTAGCTGTAGACGTTGCCTAGCAACTGAGCACACTTTCCCCTACCCTGCAGAAAAATGGCAGATAGCCTGAACAGATAGGAGCCACAGGAAAAAAGAAGGCAGTTTTATTTTCTCCCATTGACTTAGCAATTTATAGATTCTTAACATTTTCTACCAATCACATTTAAGATTATAGTTGAGTACATAAGATCCCCCTTCTTAGATATTACCCAAATTTAGCCTTTAGTTAATTCATTAGTCACTTCCCTTTTGGGTTGCAAATGATAATTAGCAATTACTGCTTCTCTATGTGACTCTTATCACCCCTCAGTTTGACCCTGGAAGCCTGGCAATCACTGCCTGAGGAAATGCTTTCCTGCTTTTATGACCACACAGGAATTCAGGCCTGGTGACCTGGCTGGAGGGGAGGATTGTGATTGTTTGGGTATATAACTGTAAAGCTAGAGACTGAAGGATAAATTAAAGTAAATGGACTAAAGAGCTCAGTGTGCTGAGATTCTATTTTCCCAAAAATAGTCCTCACCATTCATAATTTCTCTCCTGAGCCCCTGGGATGTATGATGTTAAGGCTGGTCCCTCTAATATTATACAAGACATGGCAACTCTTATAAAGGAAAAACATTTCATTGGAGTGACTTACATTTTTAGAGATTTAGTCCATTATCATCATTGAGCAACATAGTGGTGTGCAGGCAGACATAGTGCTGGAGAAGAAGCTGGGCATTGTACAACTTGACACACAGGCAAAAGGAAGTGGTCTGGGACACTAGGTGTGGCTTGAGCATATATGAGACCTCAAAACCCACTCCCACAGTGATACATTTCCTCCAACAAGGCCATACCTACAGCAACAAAGACACATTTCCTAATAGTGCCACCCCCTTTGAGCTTATGAGGGCCAATTACATTCAGACTACCACAGGTACTAAGTATTAATGTTCACAAGGAAGTGTGATAGGTTCTCATGTGTGAGGAAACAATGAAAACATACTATTGAGAAAGACTAAAAGAATGTTTGTTTCTATACCATAACTTATAAGACCATGAAATTTTCAGTGGGGTCACCCAAGGCCCCTTGATAAATTATATGAAGTATTCGGCTTACATGTAACCCAATGTAGGAATAATGACGAGGTTGCTCCTTGTCCTCCAACTGCACATGGAGGAAATAAAGCACTTCTTTAGTACTGGTTATGCTGAGATGCCTGTTTTAATACCTCTGCTTCCAATAACTTGTACAGGGTAAACTGTTATTGTTCCCATTTTTTCATTGCCCAAGAAAAAGCCATACCATTATTAATTCCAAGGCATCCTGGTGTATTATTTGTTATTCATGGCCAAACATTTGTGAATCAGAAGCCTTATTGTAATGAGCATAGTAAAAACATACATGTCTTTTAGACATGTAAAAATAGCTTAGTCAGGAACCCCACTACACCCAAGGCTGCACCTGATAACCAGAATTCAATGACTTCACTCACTCAAGATAACGGGACAGTCTTAGAAACCCATGACGTCCACTGGACAGTTTATAAGCAGACACCAAGAGTAATGCTCTGCTCTCCACATCTAGAGATATGCCACCTTGATCTTCACTGTGTCTGGAGAGTCTCACCCAGGATCCTGACCTCCAATCAGAGACTTCTGTCACTGGACCTAACCTTCAGCTAAGATACATTGCACAAGTGAGCAGCCCTGGGGAAATGACCATAGTTAGGAATTCAGACTGTGAATCTTGTGTTGCTGTGGGATGTTCTCTATGGCAAATGTGTTGCTGATTAGTCAATAAATAAAACACTGATTGGCCATTGCCTAGGCAGGAAGTGTAGGCGGAACAAGAAGGAGAATAGAGCTGGGAAGTGGAAGGCTGAGGCAGAGAGACACTGCCAGCCGCCATGATGAGAAACAGCATGTGAAGATGCCGGTAAGCCATGAGCCATGTGGCAAGGTATAGATTAATGGAAATGGATTAATTTAAGCTGTAAGAACAGTTAGCAAGAAGCCTGCCACGGCCATACAGTTTGTAACCAATATAAGTCTCTATGTTTACTTGGTTGGGTCTGATGGCTGTGGGACTGGCAGGTGATAGAGATTTGTCCTGACTGTGGGCCAGGCAGGAAAACTCTAGCTACATTGTGTGATGGCCATCAGCACAATAAAGTATAACATTTGTTATACTAACTTTGCACATCCACCTTCTTGTTCATGACATTTTTCTTTTCCCCACTTCCTCTCCAGCATTTGTTGTCAGTTGTTTAGTGGGTCTTTACCATTCTGACTGCAATTACAATTCTTACCAAGAGACCAAAACCTTTCTAGTAGAAACAAGAACAATTTATAGTATCAACAACCTCCATAATTCTAATAATAGCCAATATAACTAGCTTTTTAAATACAAAATAGGTAATGCCTCAAAACAACAGTTAAGAGTTTATCTGCCTCATACAATTTCCATTTTACTGAGGAGCTCACCTATGAAGATTAGCCAGGTTGCCCAGGAACACTTAAAACTCTAGCAACTTCTTATACTTTCAGTTGTGAGCCTGGCCTTTAATGGCAGAACCATCTCTCAGGCCTGACTAGCAATTTCTAAGGGCTCAGAAGGCAATAGTGGCCCCATGGAAAGCTTTGTAAAGCAGCTGGGCACCAGGAAGTTTTTGGAAGGCACTTGGGCTCAAAGAAGGACATAGAGGGTAGCTTACAGGCTAAAGAATCAGAAGGCAACCTTGTGGTGAGAAGGTCCTTAAAAAGGAAAGCCTCACTTTCTCTGCATCAGAGATTCACTTGTATGTTCTGGTGGAAGGTCCACCTCAACTCCTTCCCACCATCTCTTTCCCCAAACCTGCCCTCTCAAAGCCCACCAAACATGGCTCCTCCCCCAGATATGCTCAAGACCACTGCCATAGGCTATTTAAACTGCATCCCAGAAAACAGACACATGGTTTTATGGCTGGAGGATCACTCAGGAATGCTTTACCCATTAAACTGGTGCTTTTTCTAATTTGGTCTCATTAAGATGGCTGCATCAGTGGAGAGGCTTATCGGGTGCAGAAAACCTTTCACTGTATCCCCAGGGTGAGCTGTTCCTGGACTCTTCCCAGCATCCCACCACTCCTGACAGCTACAGTGGAAGAAGTATGACCTCCACCTCTCTGGATTTCACCATCAGACTTGGTTGACTCCTTGCTCAGCAAGACTCAGGTCCTGGGGATCTCCAGGAACTAGTTCCAGGGATGCAAGGGATTATGCTCCTGGAAGACTTTCTTCATCTCCACAGATATTCACAGATAGGCAAGACAAGAGCTGGGTTGGTGAGCAGGGCCTGTGAGCTTGTGCAGCCCCACCTTCCCACCTTGCTGAACCAAGCCTGCCAATCACATACTAAACATCCTCTCTCCCTGAGGCAAATCCAGAAAAATCATCCCTCAAGCACAGCAGTCTTCAGGTGCATCCAGAGGCAAGTCTCTCACAGACACACCCACACAATAAGCTCACAGACACACCACCCTCCACCTAGAAAATGCCTTTCCAGACATTCTTTTAGCCTGACTCAGAGGACCTGAGGACCTGAGAATCCTGTGGTGACCTCAGCCCTTCAGAAATAGGCAGAATGAGGAGTGCCTGTCTGCTAAACTGGAGAGCTGCTCTTAGATCCAAGGCACAGGGGAGACACCAGGACAGCCATCAACTGCAACCACAGAGTGCTGGAAAAGAAGACCTGGCCCTCCAGAGAAGGTGTCATACAGGAGCTGGGAATCCAAAGCCACAGCTGGCAGGGTAGACAGACCCTGAGACCTGCAAGATCTGCCAGATCTCAGGTGATGGGGAAAACATGGTCAGTAGATGTACTAATGTAAGATGGGGGGAAGGAACTTAATGAGAATCTATTTCTAGACAAAGTACTACAGGAAACTATTGACTGTTGAGAGAAGAAGTATTATTCCTTCCCAGGCATGAACCTCCAAGTTGGTTATGCAAAAGAGTGCTCTGCCCTATAATCATAAATTATGAAATACCAAATGGACTCAGCTTATATTTAAATATTTATGTGCATAGACATATAAATATAAATGAAATAATAATAAAAAAGAGACAACCAATTTGAGATGGAGTAAGTGAAGAACATAAAATGATTAGAAAGAAGAAAGAGGAGGGAGTTCAATGTATTTACATCTTAAATATTAATCATGGGACATAGAGCTAAATAGTGAATTATCAGAAAATAAAATACAAATGTCTGACAAACAATTCAAGTGTTTAACATACTTAGCTATTGAGGAAATGCAAATTACAACTTTTCTCTAATGTCATCTCACCCCAGTCAGAATGTCTATGATGAAAAAAGAAAAAAAAATGACACATGCTGTCATTGATATGAGTAAAAGAAACTCAGTTTCAAATCTTGAGGGAATACAAACTGGTGCAACCATTTTAAAAATCAGTATGGGGTTTACTTAGAAAGGTAACTCTACTCTCTCTGTGTTCTTTCTCTGCTCTCTGCTCTGCTCCCTCCCCCGCTTCCCTCCCCCACCAACCCTGGCTCCTCTCTTTCTTCCTCCTGCCTTTTCCTCCTAATAAAGCTCTAAAAACTAAAACTGAAAAAAAAAAAAAAGAATGGTCACTGGAGATATGCCATATGACCCAGCAGTACCACTTCCGTGTATATATATAAAAGGGAGTCCACATCCTATTCTAGAGACATCTGCTAGTTCATGTTCATTGTGATTATATTTACAATAGCCAGGAAATGGAAGCACTCTAGATTTATATCAACTGATGAATGAATAATGAAAATTGTTAGAGTCATACAGTGTAATATTATTCAGACACTGAGAAACTATGGAATTCACAACTAAGCAGTTAGAGCTGAAAACAATTATTTTGAGAAACCCAGACCAAGAAAGATAAACATCACACATTTTCTGTCTCTGTGGAAGTTGGTGTTAAATCTTCAGATATGTGTTTCAATTGTAAGACTCATAATGTTCATGAAACTAATGAAGTGCCATGGGAACTGCTATGAATAGAGCAGAGATAGAATGCACATATAAAAAAGGAAACATGGACCAAGTGGAATTAAGCTGAGATGGGGGAGTGGAGGTGGGCAACCAAAGGGAGAAGGGAAAGAGATAAATAAAACCAAAGAACTTTTAAAAAGACATGGAAATTGACTATACTTCAATATCACTAATATACACTCACACACAGACAGATACAAACACATACACAAAAGTAAATGAGAGAGGATAAAGACAGAATTAAAATGCAGTTACTAGACAACATTGGATAACATATAAAAACTCTGTGCCATGTAAAAGTTACTGCTTTTGGAGTTCATGCCAATTAGGTTCCAAAGACCACTGAAACATTACATTGTATTGCTATTGTTCTTGACTATTCTCAGGAAGTTAATGATAAGACCCTACTGCTAAAGACTCCATATGCTTGAGTCATATAGCACTGTAAAGAAGCAGATTTATCCCTCCTGACTTGCTTTCAGACTGCTGGAAGGTGCTATGCAAGAATATTTTCTGTATACTCTGACAAATAAAGCTTGCATGAAGATCAGAGGGAAGAGCCAGAGTTAGCCATAGAGGTCACCTTTAATCCTAGTACTCAGGAGGCAGAGGCAGATGGATCTCTGAATTCAAGTCCACCCAGGACTACAGGAGAGTAATCCAGTCTGAAGAAAGAGAAGCATCCAGGCAGTAGTTGCACACGCCATTAATCCCAGCACTAGGAAGCTTGAGACAGGAAGTGACATGGCTGGGTGAAGACAGAAATATAAGGCTGGAGGAGGCAAGAGTTCAACCCCTTTTGGCTGAGGACTCAGGGTCTTCAGTCTGAGGATTCGTGGAGACAGGAGCTTCCCCTTTCAGCTGATGAGTTGTTGAGGTGAGAAGTGACTATGGCTTGTTTCTCTGATCTTTCTGCATTTACCCCAATATATGGCTCCAGGTTTTTATTATAAGACCAATTAGGATTCGTGCAACACAGAGGAACATACCATCTCACTTGGGGCCAACATCTTTGTGGCCACCACTCGTGTCCAGTGAGCTCCAAATGTGAGAACTGGCCCCTTATGTATTTATAAACCAACTCACAGACCTTGGCAATGGAGTCTTTATTGCATGCACCATGAAGGCCTTGAACCTCACAGTTGACATCTATAACATCACCATGGATACTTTAGACTCTGCTTTTTATTCTGCAGAACCTGGTTGTCTGGCTATATTTAATGCTACTAGAGTTACAGCTCATTTCTCAGGACAGGTAAACATGTCCAAGTTCTCCAGCCTAACACTCAAACAGAGAGAGGCATGATTTTGACTCATGAACTCTATAGAATAATGAACATAAAGATGACTTGCTAGGAAAGGTTAGAAAAACCATTAATGAGATTTCCACAGTTCCTTCCTTTAACATGCCACAATTACATTCAATGGATTCTAGGATGGCTAGGGATCTTGAGAACCACAACCAACTCACTATGTAAGCTATTCTAATAAATCTTTTATCTATTTATCTGTCTATCTATCTATTATCTATCTATCTTTCTATCTATACATACATACATACATATGTGTACATATATATGTACACACACATGCATATATAGAGAGAGAAAGAGAGGGAGAGGGAGAGAGACAGAGACAAAGAGACAGAAAGAGACAGGGAGAAAGAGATTCATTCTATACCTTCTGTTCCTCTGAGAACCCTGACCATCTCAGAAAAAAAAATATTAGCAGTGTTTTCAACTTAGCAAGTGACTTAGTTTGGACTATTGTTATGAAAAAAACGTGGAGAAAAAGCAGCTTATAAAAGAAAGAATTCACATCATGTTAAACTTCCAGTAAGCAATCAGTTACTGTGAAATGTCAGGGGCCAATTTGAAGGAGGGCAGGAACCTAGAGGCAGGCTCTGAAGCAGAAGCCATGGAAGAATGCTGCTTACTGGAAAAAGAAAACTGGAATTCTCTATAGTGATGTCACAACCCTGAGAAAGACAGCAGCTAGGGGTAGTTAAAATGAACTCTTCTAGTCTTGCCCGGAAGCAGCTGTGGCCTTCCACTGCCCTAGCCTGCTCAAAGGCAAAAGCAGCTTTCTTCTGAGATTAATAGAGCTCAGCATAACCATTCATCTAAGAGCAGAGTATATGGTGATGTTAGGTGACTTCTCCTTGATGTTTTCTGTATTTGTGTTGTCTCTCTTTTGGATTTGTGAGAATTGTGTCATTGGTACATCTATCCTTTAGATTAAACATCAAGATTGACAGGTAGCATAGGCTCCAAAGCAATCAACTCTCACAGTGTCATTTACATGATTTTTCAGCTAAGACCGTGTGGTATAAGATGAACATGCCAGAGGCATTTCTTTCCATCATTTTTATAATTTATATATATCCCAAATGACTTTGAGGCAATATTGCCCCTAAATGTCTCTGCTTTTACATTGTGATCATGTTCAGAAGGAGATTTGTTAACTGAACATGCTTAGGAATAGAGAGAACTCTACATGAACATGTCCAGACTCCATAAATAAAATCCCCATGCTTCCCTTGTTTAGGAAAAGCATTGCTTTGGAAATAACTCCCATGCTCTCCTTGCCTTATGCAGGTAATAAATATTTCTTATTTCTTCTGTCTTGGTTGTTGTGATGGCTATTCTTGGTAGTCAAACTGACTACCTCTGGAATTAACTAAAACCCAGAGAGTTGGGTACACCTGTGAGGGATTTTTATTAAAGGTTTTGAAATTAAAGACCCATATTTAATCTGGATCATTTGAGGTGATCAGCAGCCTGGTACAAGTGCACACCTTTAACTCCAGCACTCAGGAGACACAGGCAGTTGGAATTTCTGAGTTTGAGGCCAGCCTGGTCTAGACAATGAATTCCAAACCTACATAGATAAACCCTGTCTGGAAAATACCACAAAACAATCAAACAAAGAATAAGATCTCTGCATCTGTTTTCATCAGTTACTGGATGAAGGCTCTATGATGACAGGGTATTCTCCAATCTGATTACCAGAGTAGGCCAGTTCAGGCACCCTCTTCACTATTGCTAATAGTCTAAGTTAGGGTCATACCTGTGGAATCCTGGGATCTTCCCTAGGACCCTGTCTTTCCCTATTCCTATCTATCATGGTGTCTCTTTCCTTGCTTTCCCACTCTGTCCCTGTTCCATGGCTGGGTGCCTAGCCGAGTTCCAGTGGTCCAGTCAATGAGACAGAGGAGGGATTCTATTAGCAAGGGACATTGAGATCAGCCAGGCCAAATTAGTGGGAACTCATGAACTGTGGGTCAATAGCTGTGGAGCCCCCATGAGACTGGACTAGACCCTCTGCATAGGCAAGAAAGTTTAGCTTGAACTGTTTAGGAGTCCCTCTGGCAGTGGGTTTGGGATCCCTCATTGGTGCATGAGAAGGCTTTTTGGTGCCCAGGGCCTATGCTGAGACACATTGCACAGCCTTAGTGCAGGGGGAAGGGCTTGGACCTGCCTCAGCTGAATGTACCAGGCTCTGCTGATTACCCATGGAAGGCCTTGCCTTGGAGGAGATAGGAATGGGGGAATGGGTTGTGGGAGAAGGCTGGGGGCACGAGGAGGGAGGAGGGAGGATGAGTGGTTGGTGTGTGAAATGAATGGAAAATTTCTTATTAATAAAAAAGAGGAAGAAAGAATTTAAGATCCACCTTTAATGTGGATAGCACCTTCAGGTGGCAGCCTACATATATAAAGGATATTGAAGAAGGAAGCTCCCTCTCTTTGCCTGCTTGCCCTACCTCTGGCTACCATATTCATTCCTTTACTAGCATTACGGCCTACTTCCTCAGAATTCTGATGTATACTGAAGATCAGTTGAGACATATAGCCTCATGATCTGAACATCTACTGGGTTCTTCAATTTCCCCTTGGTAGACAGTCATTATTGGACTGGCTGGACCGCAGCCTCTGAGACATTCTAATAAATACCCTTTTATAGATGTGAAGAGATTCATTCTACCATTGCAGAGTGCATCTCTGGAGGTACAAGGAATAAGAGAGGAAGAGATGGGAAGGGGGAAGAGGGAGTGAAGACATGGCTTCATAGGAAGAGAATTGGTGGTAAGAGAGAAAGAGAAAACAGACAGGGGCTGAGGAGAGATGAAGAGGAAGAAGAGACTGGAGGCAGGAGGGGCCCACCTTTTAAAGGAGGCTTAGTTCATGCCTGTAGAGACTTATGTAGCCACACATTGCATAGTGACTTATGGCCACAGGACCCAGAGCTGACTAAGCATGTGCCTGAATACTGACAATGCATGTGTGGCCATAGGACCCTGTTCTTATGCTGGCATCTAGGCATCTGTAGAGCAATTACAGAACATGTGCATATAATACGAAAATAGCATTTTTTATTTTTACTTTATAAGACTTTTGAGCTACTATTTTTAGAGGTACATATTGTTACTCTGTATTTTTTGACAAAAATGTAAGCAAATTATAAAAGGTAGTGATAATGCAGTGACATTTTTATCAAAGTATATACCTTTGTACTTTTATTTATATATTTATATCAAGGTAAATACCTAGACCATCATGGTGAAAACAGACTCCCAGAACTAAGAATAAAATACAATTCTGGATTTTAGTCTGACTTTGGGGCTATTTAGGGGACTTGAGTGGATGATAGCATATTGACAGATATTAAAATAGATATACTAGCATGCTTCATAGGTCCATTTGCTTGGAATACTTTTTCCAACCTTTTTCCCTGAGAGAATGTCTATCCTTGGTATTGAAATGTATTCTTGTATGGAGCAGAAGAATGCCTGTTTTCACATCCATTCTGTTAGTCTGTTTCTTCTCATTTGGTAATTGGGACCACTTATACTGAGAAGTATCAATGACCAATGATTGTTCTTTGCTGTTATATTATTATTATTATTATTGCTTGTGTGTGTGTGTGTGTGTGTGTGTGTGTGTGTGTGTGTGTGTATAAGAGAGGGAGAGAGACAGAGAGAGAGAGAGACAGAGAGAGAGAGAGACAGAGACAGAGAGAGACAGAGAGAGACAGAGAGAGAAAGAGAGACAGAGAGAGATCCCTTCTTTTGGCTTTGCAGGTATGAGACTGTCTATTTCCTGTGTTTTCATGGTTGTAGTTACCTTTTGTGGGTTGGAGTGTTCCTTCTAAGAATAAGAATCACCTTCTTTAGGGCTGGAGTTGCAGATAGATACTATTTAAATTTGATTTATCATGGAATACCTTATTTTCTCCATGTCTGATAATTGAAAGTTTTGTTGGGTATAGTAGTTTGGGTTGGCATCTGTGGTCTCTTAGAGTCTGTGCCCAGGCCCTTCTGGCTTTTAGAGTCTCCATTGAAAAATCAAGTGTAATTCTAATAGGTCTGCCTTTATCTGTTACTTGGTGGTTTTCCCTTGAAGTTTTTAATATTCTTTCTTTGTTCTGTATGTTTAGTGTTTTGATTATCCTGTGGTGAGGAGACTTCTTTTCTGGTTCAATCTATCTGGTGTTCTGTATGGTTCTTTTACGTTGATAGGCCTCTTTTTTAGGATAGGATGTTTTCTTCTATAATTTTGTTGAACATATTCTCTGTGTCTTTAACCTGAGTTTCTTTTTTCTCTATTCTTTATTATTCTTATATTTAGTCTTTTGTAATATCCTAGATTTCCTGGATGTTTTGTGTCAGGAATTTCCTTCAGATTTAACACTTTCTTTGCTGATGTTTCCATTTCTTCTGTCTTATTTTCAGTGTCTGAGATTCTCATTTCTATCTCTTGTCCTCTGTTGGTGAAGTTTGCATCTGTAATATCTGCTTGCATTCCTAAACTTTTCATTTCCAGAATTCCCTCAGTTCATATTTTCTTTATTGTTTCTATTTTCATTTTCAGGTCTTGAACAGTTTTGTCCATTTCCTTGAACAGTTTTGTCAATTTCCTTCAACTGTTTGTTTCCATTTTCTTGGCTTTATTTAAAGGTTTTATCTCCCTTGGTCTGGGTCACTTTTCTCAAAATAATTGTTTCCAGCTCCATCTGTTTAGTTGTAAATTCCATAGTTTCACTTTTCTCCATAGCTGAATAACATTACCCTGTATGACTAACAAGTTTCATTATTCATTTATCAGTTGATGCAAATCTAGGGTGCTTCCATTTCCTGGCTATTGTAAATATAATCACAATCAACATGGACTAGCAGATGTCTCTAGAATAGGATGTGGACTCCCTTTTGTATATATATGGAAGTGGTAGTGCTGGTGCTGTGGGATGTTCTATGTTAAATGTGTTGCTCTGATTGGTTAGTAAATAAAACACTGATTGGCCAGTACCAGGTAGAAAGTATAAGAGTGACAAGGAGAGAGGAGAATTCTGCAAAGTGGAAGGCTGTGTCAGAGAGACCCCACCAGACCCCACCATGAAAAGCAAGATGTAAGGTACCGGTAAACCACGAGCCACGTGGCAACTAATAGACTAATAGATATAGGTTAATTTAAGATGTAAGAACTAGATAACAAGGAGCCTGCTGTGGCCATACCGTTTGTAAGCAATGTAAGTCTCTGTGTGTTTACTCGATTGGGTCTAAGCTGCTGTGGGACTGGCAGGTGAGAGAGATTTGTCCTGACCGTGGGCCAGGCGGGACTGGAGAAAATCCAGCTACAGCTGGGTCATATGGCATATCTAGAGTGACCTTTTTGAATAACCTCCATACTGATTTATAAAATTGTTGTACCAGTTTGCATTCCCTCAAGACTTGAAATGGAGTTCCTTTTCTTCTTATCAATGACAGCATGTGTCATTTTTTTGTTTTTTGTTTTTTCACCTTAGGCATTCTGCTGGGGTGATATGAAATTAAAAAGAAGGTGTAATTAGCATTTCCTCAGTAGCTAAGTATGTTAAACATTCTTAATTTTTTGTTAGCAATTTGTATATTAGTTTTTGAGAATTCACTATTTAGCTCTATGTCTCATGATTAATATTTAAAAGATAAACCCATTACAACTCTCTTTTCCTTCCTCATTCCAATCACTTCATGCCCCCCACTTACTCCATCTCAAATTGATTGTCTCTTGTTTTTTTTTTGTTGTTGTTAATATTATTGCATTTATATTTATATATCTATGCACATAAGTATTTAAATATAAGCTGCTGAGTCCATCTGGTATTTCATGTACTTATATGATTTCAGGGCAGACCACTTTATTTTGGATAACCAAGTAGGAGGCTCATGCCTGGAAAAGAATAATCCTTATTCTCTCAACAGTCAATAGTTTCCTGTAATACTTTGTCTAGGGATATGTAAGGAACACATGTAAGGCCTAGGGTGAACAACCCTGGTCAGGAGTGATAAGCAATAGAATGATGTAAGTAAACCACAAATGGAGTAGTGATAAGCTATAGACTATGTGTGAAAGTAGGGATAAGACTAGAAACCTAGCCAGGAAAGAATATAAAAGATGAAGCCTCAGACCCGACCAACAGAGCTCGTCAGGCCCTCGCGTGAGACGACTCTCCTCTGCCAGAGACATGAGATCCTGTGCCCAGTGCAGACGTGGCTGACCTGAGGAAGGCTGACCCAAGATCCAGAGGAAAAGACGTGGCGAGTCCGGACCTGTATATCCAGAGAGGTACTCCTGCTTCCATTTGGAAGACAGGATGAATATTGCTTGTAATCTTACTGTGTGAATAAATGAGTGTTATACCAAGTCTGAATCAAGAGTGATTATTCCTCCCCCGTAACTGGGGTATGTGCTCGCTACAGGATAGATTGTCATTAGATTCCTTCCCCCAACATTATGCTAGTATGCCTACTGAACATGTTTTCTCCTTCACCCAAGATCTTGCATAATGAAAATTTTGAGGTCCAGCCTCTTAATTTCCTTCCCAGGGGCCTAGAAGAGACACAACTAGTGGCGAGGAAATGAATCTAGATACACAGAGTTCTTTCGTCCAACTCATTTATTTGCCTGCCACCATAATTCTGCCTGGTTCTCTGAGGTCCCGTCTATATCTCTCCAAAAATGGCAACAACCTTCATGTTTACAATATAACATAAGAATTGCGAGGTCCCCACCAGAAGCTTCCTGGTTAACTTCATTTGCAACCCAAAAAGGGAGAAAAAAAGAGTTAGGTAGAAGCTGGAATAAATCAGAAAAGGAATTTCTGGGCTATAAATATATCCTCATCTGTGGTTAGGTGAAGACATTACGAGTCTATCATGAATGTGCTCAAACTACGAACTTACAGGTGATAGGGTAAAGAAATCTATAAGTCACTAAAAATAAAACTGCCTCTATTTTCCTATGCTGCCAGTTTTCTGACAGGGCGGGGGCGGAGTGTTGACAGCCAGTCAATCTGCATCACAGCTTGAAGCACCTGGTGAGAGGAAAACCCTTTGTTCTTGGAAGTTGCTGTGGGGCTGTGAGGGGGAGATCTGACTTGATTTGCACCAGAAGTAAAGCTGTGCACCTAGGAGCAAGGCAGTTGGCCAGGAGCCAGGTTGTCTACAAAGGATGTTTTACCTTAGTTTAGGGGCTTCAGGCGCCTAGCAGGTGGTCTGGTCCACTATTCTGTTCCTTGCTTGTCCTTCAATGCTTTGTTTGGAGCTGGTCTTGTCTTTGGATGTAGCTAAAGGGATATTTGCAAAAGTCAGATACCCCATTCAAATGCTAAAAAAGGGAGCAGGGAGCTCTGAGGCAGAAGTTGCTAGTGATTTGAATGTTCCCGGGTAGCCTCCCTAATCTTTATAGGTGAGCTCCTAGGTAAAACTGCAATTTTTAGGCAGATGAACTCATAACTGCTGTTTTGAGGCATTTGCTGTTTTGTATTTTAAAAACTATTTATATTGGTCATAATCAGAATGATGGAGATTGTTGATATTATAAATTGTTCCTCTTTCTAATAGAAATAGGAACAGGTTTTGGTCTCTAGGTAAGAAATGTGGTAATTGCAGTCAGAATGGCAAAGACCCACTAATCAACTGACAACAAATGCTGGAGAGGAAGTGGGGAAAAGACAAACGTCATGAACAAGAAGGTGGATGTGCATAGTTAGTATAACAAATGTTATACTTTATTATGCTGATGGCCATCACACAAGGTTCACTGAATTCTCAACTATGGTCCTAAGCCTATTTCCCCAGGGCTGTGTGCAATGTATCACAGAGTCAGGTCCAGTGACAGAAGTCTCTGATTGGAGGTCAGGATCCTGGGGGAGACTCTCCAGCCACAGTGCAGACCTCCAGATGTGGAGAGCCAAACATTACTCTTTGTTTCTGCTTATGTACTGTCCAATGGGCATCATGGGGTTCTAGGACTGTTATCTTGAGTGATGTGATTGAATTCTGGTTAGTTGTAGTGGGGTTCCTGACTAAACTATTTTTACCTGTCTAAAAGACATGTATGTTTTTACTATGCTCATTACAATAAGGCTTCTGATTCAAATATGTTTGGTCATGAATAACAAATAATACACAAGGATGCCTTGGAATTAATGGTATGGCTTTTTCTTGGGCAAATGATAAAATGCAAAAAATAATAGTTTACCCTGTACAAGTTATTGGAAGCAGAGGTATTAAAATAGGAATCTCAGAAAACATAACCAGTATTAAAGAAGTGCCTTATTAGTCAGTATTAAAGAAGTATCGTTAGATAGTGCTGAGCAACAAGAATCAAACAAAAGAAAGCTGAATAGAAACTGTGTATAAGACAATGTAATAAATAGTACTTCCTAGGAACAATCTGTTAAACTGAACCTTAGAGAAAACACAAGGCAGTCTTCAGATAATACATGGAATCACTACTATAACCATGCTTTTGTTTTTTGGTTTTTAATGGGTATATATAGGCAATACAAAGAAACAGCAAATACATGACCAAACATCATTGAATAGATGTGTACAGCGTCCAGTACAGAACAATTAAGAAATCCCTCTTAAAATTATGATGTTCCAGCTTAGTATGGAGGGATCTTTATACAGAAGGTTCTCTCTATCTTCTCTCCATAGATGCACATCCCATTAGCACATGTATAGACTTGTGACCACTGTACATAAAAGCTGAACAAACTATTACATCCTAGCATCTTATTCTGTAACAGGCCTGGTTTACATACTACTTGTCTTTGGGTGTTTTAGAGGCAGACCCAACCCGCCAGCTAAATTCCACTTTGTATGATTTACTATGCCCCAAGAATTGCTAAATCCTTTATATCACCAATTCTACTCTTCTACATCACAGCTCAGTAGAGGAGTGCTACCCAGTACATGAGATGCCATTTGTAATCTCCACAATATTAACTCCAAATGGATCTTACACATAAATGTCAAATTCAAAGTGCAGAACTTTAGAAGATACTTGACAAATTATGCCTCTCTCAGTTTTCCAACCTGAGTAGTCTTTGGGAGGTTTCTCTAAGACCATGATGTATAGGGAGGAGTGTGGGGCGTTTATCCACCAACCCCACAGTTCCCCAGAGTTTTCTTGAGTGTGAGCAGCAGGACATATTAGATAGAAGGATTTATTGCAGAGATAAACAGATAAAAAATAAAAGATAGCCTCGAAAGGGCCTGGAACCTTTTTCAATGGGCCCTGACTGTCTCTGCCCAGGGTATTTATAGACATGCCAAGGGGTGGAGCAAAAGACCTCCTCCCCAAGCCCAGCCAAGTGCAGACCATCTCAGACACCTGCGCTCTAGCCTGTGGCCCTAATCATCCTCTATGTGGACCTGCTGGGTAAAGCCACGAGGAACCTGAAAACGGGCTCCCACAGAGGGGGGAAAAAGTTCCTTCTCTAAATCTAAGAGTATGCTTGGGAGAGCTGGTAAAGGCCTGAGACCAGGGCCTTTGGGAAGGGTTACTTCAGATCCTGAGAACCATCTCTTTCCACACATGGGGCTGTGGTAATCAGTCCCAGCTACTGTGGACTTTTTTTTTTTTTTATAATGTTCTAGAGATACCATGTTCCTCTTGTGCAATATTGTCAGATTAGCCTCCTTCTAAAATGGAATGCTTCCTTGTCAAACTGAACTCATTGTTTTTTTTTTGTTTGTTTGTTTGTTTCGATTTGTTTTGCTTTGTTTATTAACTAGAGACTTTCTGTGGAATTTTGCGCAAATTTCCAGCCAACCTGGGATACATTTATGCTTCAGTTGGAAGCTGGTGCAGGGAAACACTGAGCTGAGTCCCTTCAGCTCACCCAGTCCTGTCACTCAGGCCTCGCTAGCCAATTAGGGCCTCCAGTGGACCAGCCAGTCAGATGGGAGGGTTCTTCCTCTAGGCAGGAGGCATTTGGCTCAGCCCCTGTGCTGTGGAAATGGGAAGCTGGCCGGTGTACTGTGCGGTGGGGTCTGGGATCTGCTGTGTCTAGAGCGCTCCGCAGCCCCCACACAGAGATCGAGGGGCTTCTGTTCCCAGACGGGAGGAGTGGCCGGCCATGGTGAGTGACAGACTACTTTCCCCAGACTGGGAGGAGAGGCAGTGGGAGCCGGGTCCTCTCGGCGCTGCGTGGGAGTCAGCAGCCAGACGCAGAGTTCGGCATGGCCCTGCCTCGTCCTGTGTGGCCCTGCGAGTCCTACGTGTGCCTTCCTGGTCCTGCGTGTCCTACATGATTCTTGCAACTTCCTGGGATGGGGCGGCAGTCTCTGAATAACTTCACTCCTTGGGCTGTGTCTGTGCAGATCATTGGGAACAAGACTTAGAAATATTCTTGTTGTTGATGTCACTATGAAATGCTGGCTCCTGTAGGGCTTGTATTGTCACCTTGGAAAGCAGATTTGCCAAACTTGGAGAGCCCTGGTCTCTCTAGTATCTTTCAGAAGTTCTGCACTTTTAACATTTAGGTTACGATTTGTCTGTTGTTAATCTCGTGGAGCATGTAAAGGGCATCTCCTGTGTAGAGTAGCACTCCACTGCTAAACTGTGATGTAGAAGAGTAGAACAATGGTAATAGAATTGACGGTATAGTGATTTACCCATTGTTAGGAGACATTAAGTCACAAAGTAGAATTAAGCTAAGAGAGGGCTGTCTCCCAGATATCCCTAAGATAAGTAGTACTCTTGCTGAGGTACCCAGAGTTCCCTAAAGACCATCAAGAGACCAAATTCGATGGAAAAGCAGAGTCTTTTTATTCTTGCTAGTTAACTAGGGCCTCTCCATTCACCTGATGCAGCAGCCGAGCAGGAGAGACCCTGAGCAGCAATGGGGCAGAGTTTTTATTGGGTAAAACAAGAGGGGGTGTTGGGGTCTACAGACTACTTAGAAACAGACTCATGATTGATGAACCTCCCATCCAGAGTTGCTGTCCTTGGTTAACTTGCAGCTGCAGGAAAACTACTAGCTCTTTCAGTGGTTGCTGTGGTAACTCCAGTTTTTCTTTATCATGAGTCCACTAGCTGTAACTTTTAATTGGCTTCTTCTACTATATGGGGGCATCTGAAGGGGTTTTCCTGGAGCTAGAGGTAGACCCAAGGTTGGGGGCTCAAGGGCACATTGTGCTCTTCCAGGGGCCTACATCCTCTTGGGTCTTTTCTGAAGCCTGTCATGGCTGCAGAATAGCCAAGGCAGGGGTTTAGGTAGGGGACTGGGTTCCTCACTTACCATGTTTTTAGAGGTTAGTATGATAAGATTAAATGTTTTCCTCAGGATTAACCAGCCACTTCATCTGTAATTTCACAATGAAATCTAGAGAGTTCACTGACCCACAGTAAGTCAGGTGTAGTCACAGCACAGAAAGGGATGGCAAGAAGGAGGTGAAAGCTTTCCTGCTGTGACAGGAGTTGACAGTAGCAAGGAGTAGTGAGGTCATCCATTTTAGACATTCCATAGATGTTCTGACTGGCCATTTCTCTGTTTCACAGACCAGACCATCAAGAATCTGGGTAAAGAACTGAATTTTTGTGAAACCAAATTACAGTAGTTATACCAGTTCAACTTAAATAGAAGAACTGGATAAAGTGGTGTGGCCCTGCCTAACATGACTCTTTTCCAGGTTTAAGATGTACTGCCTGGGAGAAATGCATGAGTAGCACTTAGTGTGCTCTAGTACACATCCCTAGTCTCTGGAGCACATGGCCATAAAGCCTGTTTCAACTTTCCAACATAATTTTTTGGATTATAATGACCTCATTTCCACTATCACTTTTCTGGCTCCAAGCCCTCCCATCATTGTGTTCTCATCCATGACCTGTTTCAGCTTTAACAACAGTTACTGTTTGAATGTGACCTGTGTTTGGCTGCAGGACCTCCCAGCTCTGAAGCAAAGGGTTGGCTTCACTGGGCATTGAGTGTGTAATGGAATATGCACGCAAAGGACTCTGTGCCTTGGAAGTGGAACAGGAAGTGCTCTGGAGAATGGATGATTCTATTTATTAAACTACAAATTTCCCAGACTAGTGTCTCGTCTGACCCTACTGTTGAAGGGCAGAGCTGGGAGGGTTTGTGCAGTTTGAGACATTTGATCTCAGCTTACCCAATAGGGTAACTGCTAATGTCTTGAGGTCCAACTGGGTGGTCTTAACTAATGAGGAGCTTTGGCAAGGCTTAGCATCAGGAGCACCAGTGGGAGGGAGCTTACAAGTTATTTCCAGGATTCTCTTCTGCTTCTGCTGTAGGGTGCTGTAAGGAAGACCACAGCCATGGTATGGTGAGTGTGGGGGCCACTGTCCTCAAACTATGAAGAGCGGGTTGGCTGAGCTGTCAGAGTCTGAGCTGCTGAGACTGGGATGGACCATAAGCCAGACTGCTTTTGTTTGTCCCTGTGGTGACCTGGGCAATGTCCCTTGGCCTCTGATCCTTACTGAGTATGGATTCCCTGGGGATGAGAAGGCTCTGCCACCCTCTTGTGTGAGGTTATGATGCTTGTAATATCACTGTCCAGTGTGCACATACAGGCTTTGCTTGTGTGACAGTGGGAATCTGGGAAGACAGATTGAAAACTGAAGTCTGGTTTCTGCAAGTTCTGGATGGTACATTTCCCTTTCAGGTTTGTCTTATAAATGTTACAGACAGTTTAGAAAATGGTAGAAAGGGAGTGATGGGGATCATCCTTCAGCAATACGTGATTAGAATGCTTTTAGCTTTCTGTTACTGCCAGCCACTGTGATGTGATTCAGTGAAGGTCAGTTCCAGCGGACAAAAGGGGAGTTCTGAGCTGCAGAAGTATCTCAGGTTTGCATGGTTTTGGGCAGGTGGATAGGGTAGATGCCACATCTTGTGACATTACGTGGGAGGAATCAGACATTAAATTACTCTTCTACAGTGTTTTCTGTGTAGGCATCATTGGTGCTGGGTTTGCCTGAAAACACAAGGGACCATGACAGCTGCAGAGTTGTAGCAGGATCTGGAGAAGTTCACCGCCCTTTGCAAAGATCATGGTACCTCTCTGGAAGAAGTATCAGTAGCTAGAGGGCAAAAACATAACAGTTTAAGTGTTACTATGAGCTAATTTTGTAAAAGTTGTGAAGCCTGGGTTTATTTAATTTCTATACACATGGAATCATAGGTAGGTGGGTAACATTGGTTAAGATCATACTTTACCTGGCTGAGCTTCCTTTGGTCTTTTGATTAAAATTTTATTATATTTCCCTACTTTTGTCCCTTGCTTTTTCTCTCCATCCTCTTTAGTCTTTCTCACAAATGTACACATTCTTGATTGTTGCAGCTTTTGGGGTAAATATGGAAGTCACATTGTGTCAGTGTATGTACTATCTTTTCATAATCCTATTGAACATTCTGAGTGTTTCGACTTTGCATGTAGCTTTGAAATCAGGTTTCTATTTTAAATTGTTGGGTATTGTCTTTGGATTGTATTCAATATATGGTGCAAATTTACCATTCACAGCATCTTAATATTGATGCACCATGTTCCCAAGTATCATTTATTTACTTCCTTATTTAATTAGTCTTGTTCTTGTTATTGTTAATCTGTGAAAGACTTTTATATTATTGGATAAACAGTATTATCTCTGAGTTCCTGTCCCAACACCCATGTTGGGAGTTTCATAACCACCTACTACTCCAGATTCAGGGTAACTGACACCCTCTTTTCTTGTGTGTCACCTGTACACACATGGAAGTCATTCTCTTGAACATACACTGTACACATAAAAAATGGGGATACATTTTCTTTAAAAGTTCTTATTTATAAAGCAATTAGAGCAAGACAAATTGCTTTAGCTGTATAGTACAAATCATACTGTTTCTTTCAAAATCTGTGATCATGCATTTTATTTGAAAAAGTTTCCATTTTCTCACTCTGATGCAGACTTACATCCAATCATCAATCATAGGAAACAAAATGGTTTCTAAGTGATCCTAACTTTGATGAGCAAGAAGGTAGATATGCATAGTTAGTATAACAAAAGTTATATTTGTTTATAGTCATCACACAAGGTTCACCCTCTAAATTCCTAAATATGGTCCTTAGTCTATTTCCTTAAGGGTACTCACCTATGTGACATATCCTAGTTGAAGTTCAGTTCCAGTCTTTAACAGAAGTCTCTGATTCAATGGTCAGAATTCTGGGGGAGATGCTCTAGCTGCAAGATTGATCAAGGTGATGTCTCTTCAGATGTGCAGAGCAGAGCATTGTTCTTGGTATGTGCTTATATACTGTCCAGTGGGTGTCCTGGATTCTTAGGACTGTCTGGTTATCTTAAATGAGTGATATTATGGGGTTCTGGTTATCAGGTACAGCCTTGGGTGTATTGAGGTTCCTGACTAAGCTATTTTTACATGTCTAAAAGACATGTATGTTCTTTTAATACTATGCTCATTACATTCCATCCCCTGGTCCTTGTGGCATACAATAAATATTCCAATTACTAATAGACAAATAAATGCAGGAATATAAATCTCAGGCACTAAAACACAATCATTAAGCAAAACAGTCAAATCAATATTGATTACAGGATGTTATGATCTCTCTGTTGTATAGAGATTTCCCCAAATTCATATTTTCTCCAGGTTTGGTATGCATCAAGTTGAGAACACATTCAGAAAGAAATGGAAATGCAATCACTTTCAGTCTAAAGTGTTTTAAAGGGGGGCATAGCAGGGTTGGAGCTGTAGGACTCTGAGCTAAACCAATCATAGTAGAGCATCATCCTTACTTGTTCAGTGTCAAGTAGGAGCATGTAGTTCATAGCCATGGGAGAGGTAGTTCTTTTATTAATGAAAAGAGCAACCAAGAGTCCAGTGAGCTTCATAATTAGCTTTCAATGTTGTTTCACAGTTTTTTGGTATGTTAATATGAAAAAGCAAATGATAAAGCATCAGGAAGTCTGTTGAGTCTCCAGAGGCATCCATCTCTGGTCTATGACCAGTGTATCTATACCTTCTCTTTTGGCAAAAATGACAGTGACATTGTGGGGCAGAACCGAAAATCTGGAATACAATATTCCTGACCTGCAGAGTCATCATGGAGATGAGCCAAGAAGTTTCTTTAATCAAGGTTTGCACAGAATAGTTTGCAGGAATCATACATAGCTGCTTTGTTCCTTCTGATGTGATAGTAGTCTCTGGAGCTCATTGTTATAGTTCCTCCTAAGACAAAGTTTCTTAAACAAGCCCAAAATTGCCATAAGGAATTTATATGCCCAAAGGGCCAATATGATGCATGCAAAAAGCCAAGAGCTCTCCTTTTTCCAGTGTAGTAATATCTATGTGGGGAAAAAAGTATAGTCAAATCTGAATGTCCTACCAGTGACATCAAATAAAGAACATTTTTAAAATCCTTCCCCCCTCTCTTCAATAGGATTCCCAGAGCTCCGCCCAGTGCTTGGCTGTGGATCTCTTCATCTGTTATCTTAAGTTACTGGATGAAGGCTCTCTAATGACAATTAGGGCTGTCACCAATCTGATTACAGGAGATGTCCACTTCAGGCATCCTTTCCACTATTGCTAGCAGAATAAAGAACATTTTTTAAGCTTGCTAACTATGGGTATAGGAAATAGTGTTTGCTTTGAATACAGCTAATAAATATTGGACTCTGTCTATCTGTCCTCCCAGGTTCTCAAGATCCCTAGCAATCTCAGAATCCATTGACTGTAATTGTAGCATGTTAAAGGAAAACACAGTGGAACTCTTATTAATGGCTTTTCTAGCCTTTCCTAGCAAGTCATCTTTGGGTTCATTATTCTATAGAGTTCATGAGTCAAAATCATGCCTCTGTTATGCCTCCGTTTGAGTGTTAGGCTGGAGATCTTGGACATGTTTACCTGTCCTGAGAAATGAACTGTAACTCTAGTAGCATTAAATATAGCCAGATAACCAGGTTCTGCAGAATAAAAAGCAGAGTCCAAAGTATCCATGGTGATGTTATAGATGTCAACTGTGAGGTTCAAGGCCTTCATGGAGCATGCAATAAAGACTCCATTGCCAAGGTCTGTGAGTTGGTTTATAAATACATAAGGGGCCAGTTCTCACATTTGGAGCTCACTGGACATGAGTGGTGGCCACAAAGATGTTGGCCCCAAGTGAGATGGTATGTTCCTCTGTGTTGCACGAATCCTAATTGGTCTTATAATAAAAAACTGGAGCCATATATTGGGGTAAATGCAGAAAGATCAGAGAGAAACAAGCCATAGCCACTTCTCACCTCGACAACTCATCAGCTGAAAGGGGAAGCTCCTGTCTCCACGAATCCTCAGACTGAAGACCCTGAGTCCTCAGCCAAAAGGGGTTGAACTCTTGCCTCCTTCAGCCTTATATTTCTGTTTTCACTCAGCCATGTCACTTCTGTCTCAACCTTCCTAGTGCTGGGATTAATGGTGTGTGTGCTTCTCAAGTACTGGGAGCAAAGGCATGAGATTCCAAGTGCTGAGATTAAAGGTGAGTGTGACTACGGCCTGGATGCTTCTCTTTCAGACTGGATTACTCTCCTGTAGTCCTGGGTGGACTTGAATTCAGAGATCCATCTGCCTCTGCCTCCTGAGTACTAGGATTAAAGGTGACCTCTATGGCTAACTCTGTCTGGCTCTTCCCTCTGATCTTCAGGCAAGCTTTATCTGTTAGAGTATACACAAAATATCACCACACCTCTGGCTAGTAAGTAGATACCCTTCGTATTTGTCCAACTAGTCCATAGGAAGGTATAAGTAGGTACAACAAACTCATTTCCAAGTTTCCAAGGTGATGGGTGTGTATGCCAAGCTGGTACTACATTGTTCCTATAGACTAAGTATAAATGTATTTTGCAGAATTTATGTTCACACCAAGAGGTTTGCCTTGGGTCCAGTAGAGACTTACAGATGGCAGTTTTTGTTCCAAATCCTGTGGGAAAGGGCTGAGGTAGGTCTGTGTACTCATTGTAAAGTGAGTCTTGCTTGGATACATTCTTCTTTTTGTTTCCCTGAATAAGTTGTAGCAGATAATTTTGAGAGATCTGGTTGTCTCTAGATAGTCTCTTCAAATTTCAGATATTTGTTAGTACCTGCCAATGATTGCTTTAATGCATATATTTCTAGATGAACGCCTATAATCAGTTCATGAGTAGTAACTAGTCCACCAAAGATTTCAGATGTCTGCTGTGTCTGTGTTGATTTCTGAAAGAACAGAAGAGTAAGTAAGCCAACCAACATAGCTCCAGTGATCATCAATTATAAGAGCTTTCTTGGGGCAAACCTATTTCCTGAGGAGTAGGAGAAGACTGGTATTCTCATTTCAGGCTCAGAGCAGAGTTCTTCAGGTGGTAGCCACGATTTGAGGTTGAAGGTAAGGAAGATCTTCTGGATCCTAGGTGTAATGATGTTTTACAGGTAGACTAAGGTCAGGCATCACCATAGATTCCCCAGTAACCATTGCTGGGGAAGAAAGGGTGTTGACAAATGCCACCTTTTAGTGGGCTGTGAAGAATTTGTTGTTCTCATTCTATCCTCCTCCATCAATAACACATGGTGTTAGGCTGCCTTCTTTGATTTTACAGGATTTCCATGTTATGGGGAAGACATATCCATCATCAAATTGGATTCCTTTGTGCAGAGTTCCTCCATGTGATATATCGAGTATGGGCTCATGGGCCCCAAAGTCTCCAATTCCCCATTCCTTGAGCTGTGGTAGTGGAAGAATCATATAGAAATAATAGGGAAATCTGGGGTGTGTATGTTTCCAGGTTTCCAGTCTGGAAAGATCCATACCTGCAGTTTTCCACCAATATAAGTTTCTGTGGTCTGCCATTTTTTTTTTCTTAAGATTCATTTATTTATTATGTATACAGTATTCTGTCTGCATGTATACCTGCAGGCCAGAAGAGGGTTCCAGATCTCATTACAGATGATTGTGAGTCACCACATTATTTCTGGGATTAAACTCAGGACCTCTGGAAGAACAGTCAGTGCTCTTAACCGCTGAGCCATCTCTCCAGCTCCATAGTCTGCCATTTTTATGTGATACTTGACACAAAGGAATCATAGGATCTAGGGCATCCTCTTTTTGCAACTTGTATGATGTCACTCTTGGGTGGATGTAATCCATTTGGAGCTGAAAGAAGTCCAGGCTGGAATTCCAGTAGTCTGGGAACTAGTGTTCCATATTTGGGGAGGAAAGAAGTATGTGATGTTCCTGGTGTGGATATCCAGAGGTATTGGGAAGTCTATTGTTTCATTGTTGTGGAGTGCGTGCATGGAATCACAGCTATAAAAATTTTCCCATTTGGCAAGCAGATTTTAATTTTTAGGTTACAATTGTGGGTTTCGGTGTATCATTGGTAATTAGTGGAGTCCATTGTTCCTTTTGTTTTATAATTTACATTAAAAATGTGTCAGTAAATGTAGTTGTCAAGTTGTGAATCTTCTGAGAGTGTTGTATGAAAAAGACTGGTGGGTCAGTTAGGTTTTCCATTGTCTCTTCCACCACTTAGATTGGTTATTTTGTTGCTGGTATATTAAACCTTATATGGTAGTGGTCCAGTTGAAGTTGGAGCCCTTGATGGACTACAAGGAAATTTGTACAGACTTGCCCTCACAAGTCCAGAATGAATTGGATGATTACATTGAGTGGTCCACCCATATGCAAGAAGTGACATTAGTCAGTACACTAGTCTAGTTTGCATCAGTTGGTACCCATCCCAGAGATTCTATTATGAGCGTTGAGGCCTTTACATTAAAAATCATGGCCGTATATAGGCCATGTCAGTACAAACAGGGCTGGCTGTGCTAAGGTATAATCTGAGTTCTGTAGAACACCATGCAGGCACAAAGTGTCTGAGTGTCTGCATGGATTCTGCTCAGGTGATGGGGCTTCAATATCACCAAGATGTGTGAAGGGTTGTGGCAGCAGGTCAAAATCAATGGAAATCTGTAACATTGTGTCCCCAATGCTGCAGTTTCTAGCCAGTCATTAATATGTGGAAATGAATCATTTTCTGTTTTTTCTATCCATATGTCCATCTTACCATAGTAGGGTAGGTTAGGGAATTTGGCCACAAACACTACAGTCACATTTGGCCTATTCAGTTTTGGGTATAGTCCAAAAAGTGAATTTGGACATTTGGATTCATATGGTAGTGGTATTGTATTCCAAGAGAGAAAATGCTCCCATCACTTTCTCCTATCACTGTCTGGATTAAAGGTACAGTTCTGACAAATCCTGGGTTCACATGGCTTTGTTGTGGCTGATATTGCTGTCACTTCAGTCAGTTTATCTGGCTCCTCATTCTGGTTCCAGTCGGGATCATTGTATACATTTTTATTTACATTCCTGTAAATACAATCCCTGTAGTTTTATTGTACTGGTTGCCAAGCCTAGGGTTGGTCTGCAATATGTGTGAGGCCAAAAATGCTGAGAGGAATTTTGCATTTGCTGCTCTTTTCATGTCTGATATCTCAAATCTCATTCTCCCCTTGTTCTTCACTGTAAGGTGGAAGAATGATTTAGTAGATATTTCTCTCCAGTTAAAGTTGTAGATGGCTGATGCTGCTGTGATATTTCTCCAAATCTATGTTAAGTGGCATTTCAGTGGGTTTCTTTTGTTAAAATTGGTGTTTTTAATGTCCTCTTGGTCATTGGTGACTATGGCTCTCAAATTTGGCTCAATATGTGTAGATGTAACCAACCGTCTTACTAAATAAAAAACACAGAGCCGATTCAGAGAAGAAAGCCAAGAGGTCAGAGCTAAGAGCCTTACCCTTCCTGCTTCAGCGATCCTCTTCAGCCAAGATAGCTCTCTGAAAGGGACCTACTTCCTGTGTGTTTGTCTTTATATAGTCTTTCTGTTCTGCCTTCTCATTGGTTGTAAACCCAAACATATGACTGCCTTGTCACTGCCTGTCTGTGGAGACTTCCAGGTCTTCTATGGTTGGGATTGAGATTAAAGGCATATGTTTCCAATGCTGGCTGTATCCTGTTACACACAGAGATCTACCTAGCTCTGTCTACCACGTGCTGGGATTAAAGGCGTGCACCACCACTGCCCAGCTTTTGCTATGGCTCTAATAGCTCTGACCCCCGGGGCAACTTTATTTATTAACATACAATTAAAATCACATTTCAGTACAAATAAAATACCACCATTTTTCCCCTTTTCTATTTTAATAAAAAGAAAAAAGGAAAAAGTTATAACTAACAAAAGAAAAACTATATACAAAAGTACAGTAACTATATACAATATATACAAGTAATAATTACCTAAACAATGTCTAGTCCATTTGTATTTGACAAATTCAGAGAAAATAATTTCATTATCTATCCTATTTTGTTAAGTCCAAAATGTATCTAATTCACTTTCTATCCTAATTAATCTTCATCTATAACTAACTAACCTTCAACTATAACTAACTAACCTTCAACTATAACTAACTAATCTTCAGCTCCCTCAGAGACCCAAGAAGGAAATAATATTAGCTAACAAAAATAAAAACAGGAAGTGCATGCAAGCAACTTCCAGTAAATTTGTGAGTTGACAGAAACAGCCAGCTGCCTGGACAGTCACCTGAGGTTTCTCTGCAGTGCTGGGGCATCATCTTCAGCCTATAGGCTTAGCGTCTCTGACAGACTCATTTGTGAAGTAGGGTGTACACAAGATCAACAGTTCAACCTCACATTGGGTGAGAGCAGTCCATGTACCAGAAACACCTGAATTCCACTAGTGTCATGTCATGATTCAGGATTTTAAATTCTGGAAATTGTTGATGGTTTTTTAATTCAGCTGTCCATTCTTCTTGGCTGTGTATATATGGCTTCATCTCAGCATCCCGTTCTTCTCCACATCCCTCTATCAAATGTCAGTCTACTATTGAGAGGCGTGAGCTTAGTTACTCTTCAAGAATAACAGTTTCAGCTGCTATTCCATAGCACATCAGAAGCAATTGGCCCACTGCCTGTGCAGCTGCCTTCGAAGAAAAGGGCACTGTACCTTTTCCAGATTGCGAAGGCCACTTCAGGGATGGTGCCATACTGTCCTGGCCTCAGAAGATGCCTTTTGATAAAGCCATAACCACACTTGTTTTGGCAAGAATCAGTAGTCCTTTGTTTCATGTCCTGTTTGTCCATTTTGTCAGCAGTTGATTCGAGGACACTTTGTTGTCCAGTGGCTAACTTTTGCCACAATGAAAGTTAACTCCATATGCAGATTCTTCAATGCCCATATTTTGTCTGAAGTAGATTGGTACTGCCAGGAGCCAAAATGTCTCATAGTCATAACAAAAAAGAAAAATTTTCTAAGTTATTAAAACATTTTAAATGCCATATTCTGTAGATCTCTGAGGGTTTGAAGATGACCTGTCTAAAATATATCTGCTCAATTTTTAAAACATATCTAATATGACTACAAGTTCTATTGTAATGTCTAGCTACTAACTTTCATTTCTTTATATCCTAATAGTTGGTAATAATAACATTCAAGGATCAGAAAATTGCATTGTTAAATGAACAGTATAAGTACAATTAGAAATATACATATAGCATTTTCTAACAATATCAATTTCAATATATATAATTTGTATACAATATAAAACAATCCAATCCAATGTAAAGTATTTAAAACTAGTAATTGTCTTTTTCTTCTTTTCTTTTCTTTTCTTTTCTTTTCTTTTCTTTTCTTTTCTTTTCTTTTCTTTTCTTTTCTTTTCTTTCTTTCTCTCTCTCTTTTTTTAAACAAGAACCTTAAATCTAATCTCCTTTGCTTAGCCTTTTTCCTAACCCTTGACAACAACTTGTAACCAACCCCCCTAAACAATGAAAATTATCCCAGACCCAAAACTCATTAAAACGACCAAAAAACCAGCTGCCACACACCACCTCTTTGGGAATGTGGGCATCATGTTCTTAAAATTGCTTCCTGCTGGGTATGGGCGAAGTTATCTTTAACCTGAAAGAAAAATTTTAGGTTAATTGTCAAATTCTAGGAAAGGTAACTATATTCTTCATTATGCAGTCTATGTATAATGCCAAAGTTCAGGGTTTATCTCAAATCCTTATTCAAGTAGTCTTTGAGACTGGATCATCTCAGCTAGTCATCTCAAAATTACTCTGGGCACCTTGTAATTCAAAGCTAATCTGTAGATGATGTTTGTCAGCTTAGTGATATTATTATTGTCCACGTGGAATTGTTGTTGTTGTGAGGCCCCATCTTCTTCCTGGAGACTTCAGTTGATGTTAGGCCTGGCCGTGATTTCCTGCAGAAAACTGATAAGAGACTCGAAAACAAAGACATATATATGCAGCTAATTGAAGCCTTTTTTCTAGAATTAATTAGTACTCTTTATGACCACTCATATCTTAACAGTTTAAAATGTATATATATCTATATATCTATATATATTAATCTTGTAAATATTGATATAAAATTTATACTTTAAGAAAAGTTTAAAGAATCAGTTTAGAATCAAAGAGTTGAGATTAGTAGTAGAATAGTCCTTAAATTAATTTGGTTTTTCTCTTGTCCCATAGCAGAAGATGGCTCTTTTATTCTGGCATGATACAGGGAGTTTGCATTTTCCTTTTAAAAACATGCTTGAGTTTAAAGAAGGAGAGAGCCATTCTCCAACTCCAAAGTCAGCTTTAAATTTTAATTGAACTGGGACTATTAGAAGACCAATAGTGTTAAATCTTTAGAGAAAAGCAGAAACAAACATTTAGGAATACATAAAATTTTTTAGATAATATATACCCATACGCCATTTCACTCTGTTTCCTGGGATAGATGATTTGTCCCTTTTCTTCAGTTGTCTCATTTGTCCAGTGTTCTTCAGATTCCTTAACCTTCATTCTCCTAAAAGACAAAAACAAAAACCTTTCCCCAAGGCTAATTTTGGGGATGTTCCTTTTTGGCAAGTTTTTATCTGATTAAATGAGGCATGTATTACTGGTATAAGTTAGTTTAAATTGGATGTTCATGCTGGTTGATGAACTATCACCTCCTCTAATTAAGAGGTTTCGATGGTACCCACAGCTTATCTTCTCCTGTAGAAACAAAAGCAAAACCTCGTCCCCAACGTAACACATACCCTAGTTTCCATTCTGAGGTCAGCACATCCTTAAAGTATATAGGCTGATTTAATTCTATAGTTTTTTCTATTATCCAATGTCTCTCTGCAGCTGTTGTTCCTTTCTCATTGGCATTAAGAAAGTTCAAAGTTAATAGAGCATTATGCAGTTTATTTCTGAGGGTTTTTGTTACCCCTTTCTGTTTATTTAGCATATCCTTTAGAGTTCTGTTTGATCTTTCTATAACTGCTTGACCTGTAGGATTATGTGGTATGCCTGTAATATGCTTTATATTGTAATAAGCAAAAAACTGTTTCATTTTTAACAGACATATGATGGAGCATTGTCAGTTTTGATTTGTGCAGGTATACCCATGATGGCCATAACTTCTAGCAAATGAGTGATTACAGAATCAGCTTTTTCAGAACTCAAACAGTTACCCATTGAAATCCTGAATAAGTATCAATGGTATGGTGTACATATTTCAATTTTCCAAATTCTGCAAAGTGAAACATGTCTATCTGCCAGATTTCATTCCTTTGAGTACCTTTTGGGTTACATCCTGCTGGTAATGGTGTTTGGTTGTAGAAGGAACAAGTAGGACATTTCTTTACTATTTCTTTGGCTTGTTGCCAGGTTATAGAAAAATCCCTTTTTAAACTTTTACTATTGACATGATGTTTTTTATGAAATTCTGAGGCCTCCAGCACATTTCCTATCAATAATTTTTCAATCTCATCATTGCCTTGTGCTAGAGGGCCTGGCAGACCAGTAAGGGATTGGATGTGAGTTATATATAAAGAATGACTCCTTTTCCTGATTGTATCTTGTAATTGAATAAATAGTGAAGTTAATTCTGAAGCATCAGGGATAAATTCTGCAGTCTCAATATGTAATACTACTCTTTCAGCATACTGAGAGTCAGTTACTATGTTGAGAGGTTCTGAAAAATCCATTAATACTAACAGAATAGCATGCAATTCTGATTTTTGAACTGAATTATAAGCACTTTGAACCACTTTACTTAAATTTTCAGATTTGTAACTTGCCTTTCCTTGTTTGTTGGCATCTGTATAAAATGAACGAACTCCAGATATGGGTTTTTCCCATACAATTTGAGGCAAGATCCAATCAGCTCTCTTTATAAGATCAATTCTATCGCTTTTGGGATATTTGCTGTTAATTTCTCCCAAATAGTTACTGCAAGCTCTTTGCCAAGGTTCAGTTTCTGCCCATAATTTTTCAATGTCCTCCTTAGTTAAAAGTACGACAATTTCTGCTGGGTCTATTCCTGCTAATTGACGAAGTCTCAATTTTCCTTTCCAAATCAAGTCAGAGATTTTTTCCACATAAGTTTTTAATTTTTTTTGTTTTATTTGGTAAAAATATCCATTCTAATATAATATCTTCCCTTTGCATTAATATTCCAGCTTTGGATCAATACGATCCACGAGCCCTTCATGTACTTTCTTTTCTTCCAAGGCCAATTCTTTCTCAGCTTCAGGTGATAATTCTCTTGAACTATTTAATTCCTTGTCACCTTCTAAGGTTTTGAACAAATTATGCAGTTCATCATTTTTTACCCCAACAATAGTCTGTAGATGTGAAATGTCTCCAAACAATCTTTGGTGGTTATTTCATTCATTGTTCCTGTGGCTATCGATATGGTCATTGAAGGCTATGATGTCTCCAACTTTGACCATCTCAGTAGTGTTGGTGATGGTGAAGCAAACAATGGTATTGCTGAAGAGCCTGAGCTTGACTCTCTGGTTAATCTTAAACTTATGGAATTTAACAGGAGGAGTTTCAGGAACAGTGTCCTGGGTGCCTTTGCCCAGCAGATTGATACTTCTTTTATTTTCTTGTTACAGTTTCTATGAGGCATAGGGTGTAATTTGTTATGGCTCTGCCTTGCCATGTTGTCTTTTCCATTCTGTCTGGGCAGAATGTATAATGCCCAGTAAGCATCAGTGCTGAGTAAAGTAATTCTAAGGCTATTACTATCCTTATGAAAATGCAAATGCATTATATTGGGTTAACTATATTATGCGCATAGATCATCTAATTTTTTAAGGTTCAGATTTGCCTTCTTGTCTGTGGTCCAGGTTATATTGCTCGTTCCAGGTGCCACAACTTGTGTCTCCTTTAAGTCTTGAGTATTTCCATCCCTGTAAACACATTTATGAGGAATTATTCTTCATGGCTAAGAAATATCTGGTTGTTGTTCTCTTTCTAAGTCTGACTTAATAGCTTCTTCTAAGGGAGAAGTTCTGTTCAATCTTTGTCTAGTATTTGACTCATAGCATGCAATTTCAATAGCCTTTCTCAGGGGTATCTTTGAGTTGAAATAACTTGGTTTTAAGCAGTCCCTTCCATCTTATTATATTGTCAGTTAGAGTTGGATTCTATGCTAGATGGAAGACCGCACTGTATGTCCATAGCCTGCAGACACCTCTGGACTTTAGAACCTGTAAAGTGGGTCCCTTGATGTAAATCAATAGTTATTGGGCAGCCATATGTGGCTTATCAACACCAGAGTGTTTATTTTGTTGCCAACTGGTCTTATCTCTGACTTTCTCTAATTAATTCAAGCCCTGTGCTTACATCTACTAGCGTGTAGGCATATAAGCCCCTGTAAGTATTCAAGGGTCCAATGAAATTTATTTGTAGCATTTAATTAAAATTTTTAGGACACTATGTTACAGCTGGTTCTTGAAGTCTGGATCTAGTTTTAAGGTGGCACTCTCTATGGACGGCTTACAGTCCTGCCAGGTTCCTTTTATCAAACCATTATTAGAATAAAGAATGTATGCCTATATATCCAAAAGTTTTATGGAATCTTAGGATTTCTTCTTTACTAATCATGGTAACATTGTTGGGGGGGGCATGCAAGTTCTCTCTCTTGCCTATCATGTGGTGCCTGGGGATGTAACTCAGGTCAGGCTTTGCTCAAGTCCCTCTACTGTCTCAGCTTTCTCACCAGCTGCTCAGTAATGCTTTTATGTTTTGATCTTTTTTAAACAGTGCCCATGCTGCCCATGAATTCCTGGTCCTCCAGCCTACACATTTGAAGTTCTGGAGCACATCTGCAATCTGCATTCTTAATGTTTCAACTCTAGTACTTTTCCTTAATTTGAGAGAACACCAAGGCACACACAAGGTCTAAACACATGTGCTTGTAAACTTTGATATTTGAACAAGTCTGTGTCTTACAGCTTTTGGTGATGCCATTATTTTTATATTGGTGAAATTATTAAGGCCACTCCATGTAGTTAAAAGGAAGATTTATTTTGTGGGTAACTTAAAAATGAAAGGATAGGTAGGTCATGGGGTCTGGGGAAGGTGTATCTCAGTCCAGCGGTGTTCTCTGGAACTCTGCTCTGTCAACCTCCACCGTCAAGGGTCCAGGAACCCAGAGAGCACTGGCCCATCCAGATCTCTGGTCTCCAGGTGCCTCCCTTGGCCCCCCCTTGTAGGCGTGACAGTTGCCGAAGCCTCAATGGGGGTTGGAACTTCTAGATCAAAGCTGGAATGGCTACCCACCACATTTTTACACTTTTGAGAGAATTGCTATTATTTTATTGAATTTCTATTTTCTTACACAAACATTTGGAACATCAACTTTGAGTGTTTATGACAGTGTTAAACTAATTTCTACTTAGCTAGATTTCTAAACAATGGTATAACATACTTAGGGCTTCTGCCCTGTAGTTATAAGATGGTTGTATTTGCTGAAATCAACTCTTGCTGTGTGTGTAAGCAGTGTGATTTCGGGGTAGATATCAGTTGACTGATGCTAGAGGGAGCATGGCACTTAGCTGGTAATTTTGAGAGACTGTATTAAGTTGTGTGACACTAATTCTCAATCATTCCAGTGCCTGGTATTTCAGGTTTCTATCCAGTCTGAAGGTTTCTATCCAGTTTAAGGGCTTCTGTGGCACCTGATATTTGCAAAGCCCCTTTGCACTCTCATCTGATCACATAGCCACCCTTGAAATCACTCTATAGCTTCTTCTGGTCTACTGGTTTTATGTATAGGGAAGATTCCAGCTTGATACTTCCTATTGTTGAAAGTATCAAGCTGGAATCTTCCCTATACATAAGACTTTATTTCTGCCCTTAGAGTACACTTCAGGTGGAACCCCTCCTAGTACTTAGAATAGGATGGTTTTCCTGCTCACTGCCACCTCCTATAGTGATTCTTTAGGAGTCCCTGTGTGGTGGTTTTTCCTTTTTGCTGCAAGTTATTTCCTAGAGTGATCTAGTTAAAGTATTGCTCAGCTCATACCACTCTGAGGTTTAAAGAGTTTCTCAGTGACTTCAACTATTTAGGCCTGCTCTATCTTGAGTGGAATTTTGTTGTTTTTGTTTTATGTCCTAGTCCAGGGTGGCCACTGATTCATGGTAGTTTTCCTCCCAGCATGTGAGTGCTGTGGTTATATCCATGTACTCTTCTGAATAGTAAAGTTAGTGTCAGATCCCAAGTGTTAGCATTCTGGCCTGCCCCTTGGGCACCCACCCTCTGTCCTGACATAAGGCCTCCTTTGGGTAAAGACCCTCCTTTCTTCTTCCTCTTCCCCTTTTTCCCTTTCCCACCCTGAGGTGTACAGACGTCCACTTTCCCTTTCCCCCTACTTTTCTCTTTCTTCCTCTCTCCCTCTTTTCCTTTCTTTCCCCCTCTCTCTATTAGAATAATCTTCTACATGGATGCCTTGCCTGGGGTGAGAAACTTTCCACCATGCCACATTGACCTCCACCGAGTCTGCACTGCGTGTCTCTCTCACCCCCTGGGGCATGTTGGCCCAACCTCCCAAGGCCTCCTGCTTGCCTTATCATAATACCAGGAGCTAGTTTACTGCTCCTTTAAGAGGTAGAGAGGAAAGTGGTGAGCCAACGAGACTGACATAACACAGGCTGCACAGACTGAGGGAATTTTTTCACATCCATTGCGCCATTCATACATTTAGGGGAATTTATATGGGGGTTTAAAAACAAAATCTCAACAAGTGTGGACTAATGGTAAACAAATTTGACTGCTTGTCAGGATTGCAAGAAGAGCTTACTATAGCTTTCTTGACAAAATCTGAGTTACTCTGAGTCGTAGCAGCTAAGAGATAGAGCCTAGAAAATGGAATTTTAAAGAAAACTGGTTTAATGTAGGTATTTGTAATCTGTCGCTCTAGAGAGTTTCATCAAAGGAGGAACTCTCAACTTGGCATCATGTGGAATTGTCACACTAGAGGTATTATTTGCTAGTGCACATATTCTGTATTTTTTAAAGTTTAAAAACTTCCTTGTCACCTGCCTATACTAATGGATAGTTTTATAATTTGTATGCATCTTAAATTGCCAACTTTGTCCTGTGGCAAAGGCACTAGAGAAGTTTCACACTGGTGTTAGCAACCGCAAAGACCAATAGATTTAGTGAATTTGGGTAATTGTAGCCACTGTTGCTTTCGATAAAATTATTTTAAGTGCTAAAATCATCCCACTCAGGAAGTTGACCTAAGATGGTTCTGTAGTAAACTTGAGTTAGTTCTTGTATGCTTGAAAAGCAGTCACACAAGACTGTGTATTTATACAGGCTTTAGGTGACAGCAATTGTTTTATTAAGTTTATTTACATGTGTTTATGAGATCTTAAGATGACTCATCAGGGCAAAGCACATTGCTGTATAAGTGCAATAAGCTTGTTCCTGGGAACCCATTGTAGAGAGATCCATGTCCTGAAAGTTGTCCATTGGCCCTTACACATGAGATATAACATGTACCTACACTCACACATCAGACGCAGATATCACACACCTCTCTCACACTAATATACATAAGTACACATGAAACACACACAAATGCACACATATCACACACATAAACACATACCACACACACAAATACACACACAAACACAAATACACACATACAAATACACACAGAAACTTAAAGAAACTTATGAACATGCACACAAACTGAATAGAAACGTGTCAAATAAACACACATACATCACACATACCCAGACACAGAAATACACAGTGATATATACATAAACATAAATACATACACATCACACACACACACACACACACACACACACACACACACACACACACTTTTAAAAGCAGTATTAGTATTTAAAGAACCCTTAGGATATGCATGGTGAATAAGTTTACACAGGACTGGATTCTTTGTTCAATTTTTTAATTGTAATTTGTATGACATAACTGCATGTTCTGAACAGTTCTGACCTCAAAGAACTAGTAGTCTGTTCTGGTAGCTATAAAGCTAATATTTGGAAAGTATGAAACTTGGAGTACTCTGACTACTATGAGTACAGTGTGAATAAATTGTTGTTTCATTTAATATTACTACCTTTAGAATCATTTTGAATGTCAGAAATAGCATAAAAAGTCATTGTTTTGTTTTGTTTTTGTTTTTGGACACATTCTCCCTATGTATGTAGCCCTGACTAGCCTTGAACTCCCAGATAGATCCTCCTGTCTCTGCCTCCCGTGTGCTGGGAATGAAGGCTTACACTAGCAAGTCTGGCCTTTGGCCTTGGTTTCAGGTTCATTGAAACGGTGTCAATATATATCCTCGGTGGGCCTGGAGTTGCTGAGTACAGCAGGCAGGCTTCAAGCTCAGAGATCTGCTTGCCTCTCACTCCAGAGCCCTGGGATTAACGTATGTGCCACCACACCTGGATGCAATTTTTTTAAATTTTTTTTTTAATCTAAGATTTATTTATTCTGTATACAGTGTTCTGCCTGTGTTGTATGTCTTTATCCCAGAAGAGGGCACCAGATCTCACTACAGATGGTTGTAAGCCACCATGTAGTTGTTGGAATTGAACTCAGGACCACTGGTAGAGCAACCAATGCTCTTAACTCCTGAGCCATCTCTCCACTAAATGTTGTTGTGCTTTGAAAAAGTAGAATAACAGATGTGGACTAAGAATTTTGGGCCAAACTTGCTTATTTTGAGACCTGGTCTTAATAGGCTAGGGTGGCCTTGAATTCCATATTCACCTGAGGAAGGCCTTGTCTTGATGCTCTTACCTTCACACAGGCCACTGTCCAGTTTATGATTTAAACATTTAAAATGTAACAATGTTGTTTCTTTGTTTATTGCATAGGTTTTGATTCAGAGTTGAAAAATAATCTTGTTTTTCTTTCAGATCTGTATCATTTCTGTTTGCTAAAATTAGTTTTAAATCATCATTATTACTCAGCATTCCTTTTAAAAGGCTTATTTGCTTTTACGATTATGATAATTTTATGTATCTTAGATTCCCCATGATTCTAGATAATTTTCATTTTGGGAGTGAAACCTAGTCAGAGTTCACACTAGGCAGTTATTCTACCACTGAGCTGCTCCCTTCCTTAGAAATACTTGTTTGATATTTGAATGTTTTTTCTTCTTGGGTATGATTTTAGTAAATAGATCAAGCCCTTTTCTTAATAAATATTTTGTATTAATTTTTGCTTCTTCTGTGGGTTTTCTCACAGTGGGATAATTGTGCAGTTAGATGACTTAGTTCTTAAGGCATATTTTTGTTTCATGTATCCCATCTTTGAATCAAGACTAAAGCTTTCCTTGTGGATGGTATTGAGACTGCCTGTAAGAAAGTGTCTTTCTTTTTGTCACAAAGCCTAGAAATATTTTAGCTCAATTACAGTTGCCCTGATTTTAATTTTTAAAATAATGAATTAATTAATATTTTTGAGCTAGTTTTGCTAGATAGCTTCCCTGGAATTGATCTATGTAGACCAGGCTGGTCTAACACTTGGGGTAATCCTGCTGCCTCTAAGAGCTGGGATTACAGGTGTGAGCCCTGTAAAATATCTTTTGTCTTCATGTTATTTTCTCCCCTAAGAAATGTCTAAATTAATGATTCTGTATTGCAGCAAATGTGAAATCTGCTGTCAAATGTAGACAGTCATTGGGTTTTTCCTATTCTTTGGTTGATAGTTAGGATTCTTGGGTTCAGGTTACTTAAGTCCAGGATATATTTACAGTTCTATGTAAGTTTTGAGACATTATGTATGTTTATATTAAGTTATTATTACTTTTCTACAACAGTAACAATGTACTAGGAAGGTCTAGAAAAACACAAGGAATAAAGTTTTACTGCAGTCCTGGATTATGTTCTTTTAGGACACCAAGTCCATGTTGTGCTCCTGCAGTGATTATACCGTGTAATTCAATATATTGTGTACCCTAATAAACTTATCTGGGGATCAGTGGATAGAGCCAGGCACTAGATTAGACAGAGATACCAGAAAGGTGTGTGGTAGCACACACCTTTAATCCCAGGATTTGAGATTTCATGTCTTCACTTGGGAAGGATTCATGCCTTTAATCCCAGGAAGTAATATGGCAGGACACAAAAGGAACTCACTCTTTTGAGACTGAGGAATTTTTAGAGGTAAGAACTTCTGGCTGGCTTGCTTTCTGCCTCTCTGATTTTTCAACTTTTACCCCAATATCTGGCTCTGGGTTTTTATTAATAAGACCATTTAGCAATTCATGTTACATGCTCCTTGTAGGGAAAAATGAATGCATCACTTTGTCACAGCACTAGACCTGCTTAGCCAGCTTGGTTTTTAAGAACTGCTTGGTGTTTGCTGTGAATGTAGAGGCCCTGGATTATTAATGAGGTGAGCATTAGACTGAGCATAGCCAGAATCCAAGAGTGTCCTTGTCTCTAACTCTGGTGAGTAAAACTATACATGCAGTCCTGGTGTTTATTTTTATACTGTTGCCACTTTACGTTTCTAGCCCAAACCATCATGTAGCCACTCCTGCCCCACTTTTTTTCTTGGAAAATTTCTTACTGGAAGATAGCAGTTTTTATTTGAATTTTCCTATGTTTGTTCTTTGCCTACATGTATGTCTGTGTGCCACTTGCATTTCTGGTACCTACAGAGGCCAGAAGTGGATGTCAGATTCCCTGCCACTGGAATGAAAGATGACTGTGAGCTGCTATGTGGGTGCTGGGAATCAAACCCAGCCCCCTAGAAAAGTAACCAGTGCTTTTAATTGCCGAGCCTTTGCCCCAGTCCCTCAGTTTTTACTGCCATCGTAGGCAACCTATTTGATCCTGTCTCTGATTGACATTATAGCTGTTTTTTGTTCGTTTGTTTGTTTAGTTTTTTTGAGACAGGCCTTCAGTTTTCCCAGACTGACCTTGACGTCATTGTAAATCCTTGAACTTCCGAGCCTTCCTCTGTCTCCAGAAATGTTGGGATTACAAGTGTGAATGCAGAGCAAACACGCCACCAACTAGGTGAGCTACATCCCTTGCCCCTATTATAGCGCTGTAATAGCCATTTGTGATTTACATATGTGGTTGATATACTACACTATAGGCCTCTGGTAATTGGAGATTGTTACTGTACTTTGACCATTCCCCCAAATGCTGACACATTGTCTCTATACTTTTCATTCTTGAGAATAACTATTTTAATTTAATTTAATCAGTGGTGGATTTTGTTGGGTTCATTTCTGAATAATGTTAATGAGAGTGACTTTGAATTAGAAAAAAATGAGAATGCTAATACTGCATGACCAAACTTCAGCTCTTGCACATTTTTACAATAAATTGACTTTTGAAAGTAAACCCCTTTGAAAGGATAAAAGCTCTCCTCATTCTGCAACAGATTTGTGTTGCAAACCCTTGGCAGATAAGTCAATCAATGTCTCTTTAGTCACATCTGATTTTCATATGAAACACAGTAAACTAAATGGCTGTCTATTTCACAATATTCTATTGAGTTATACACTGAATATACCACCTGTCCAGGAATAGTACTGCTCCACAGTGGGCTGGGCCCTCCCTCAAAAATCATTAATCAAGAAAATGCCCTATAATTTAAGTTCTTCTTCCCAAATAATCCTAGCTTATGTCATGTTGAGGAAAGGCCAACGAAGACAAGGACTGTGAGGTAAGAGCCAGCCTGTGCAACGTAATGAGACAGTATCTGAAAATAAAATCAAGTAAGGAACAAAAAGTAAATAAATAAATAAACCCTCATAATTAGTTAGTTTATCTTTTAGCAGTATTCTTTTCAAATAATTTGATCCTCTTCCCTAGTACTTTGGAAGGTTTGGTTATGAAAGCAGCTAGTATTTTTGTATTTTCTTAAGTTTGGCTTTTTAAACAAGCTTGATGATTTTGTTCAGAGGTATAAAACAGGAAAGTTTTGGATGTGCACAGGACCTGCTCCAGGTATCATTGGCTCAGCAAGGCAGGAAGGTGGGGCTGCACAAACTCACAGGCCCTGCTCACCACCCCAGCTCTTGTCTTGCCTATCTGTGAATATTTGTAGAGCTGAAGGAGATATTTCAGGAACATAACACTGCCTGATCCCTTTCATCCTTGGAACTAGTCCCTGGAGATCCACAGGACCTGAGTCCTGCTGAGCAAGGAGTCAACCAAGTCTATGATGAAACCCAGAGAGATGGAAGTCATACTGCTTCCACTGTAGCAGTCAGGAGTGGTGGGATGCTGGGAACAGTCCAGGAACAGCTCACCTTGGCCATACAGGTGAACCTCTGATACAGGGAAAGTGAGGCAGTGTCTACCTGCCCTTCCTTTTTAAGGACCTTCTCAGCACCAGGTTGCCTTTTTATTCCTTAGCCTGTAAGCTACTCTCTAGAACCTTTTTTGAGCCCAAGTGCCTTCCAGATACCTTGTGGGAGCCCGTTCTTGGGTTCCTCGTGGCTTTACCCAGCAGGTCCGCATAGAGGATGATTAGGACCACGGGCCTGAGTGCAGGTGTCTGAGATGGTCTGTACTTGGCTGGGGGGGGAGGAAGGTCTTTTGCTCCACCCCTTGGCGTCTCTATAAATACCCTGGGGCAGAGACAGTTGGGTCCGGTTGGAAAAGGTTCCAGGCACTCTCGAGGCTATCCTTTATTTTCTATCTGTTTATCTCCGCGATATTCTCCCAATAAATCCTTCTATCTGATATTTCCTGCTGATCACACTCAAGAAAACTGTGGGGAGCTGTGGGGTTGGTGGGTAAACGCCCCACAATACCTCCTAGTGCCCATCTGCTTTACACTTTCCATTGGGCCTCTACTGCTTTGTGAGCCTTTAGAAATTGCTAGAGTCAGGCCAGACAGATGGCTCACAACCAAAAATATAAGAAGTTCCTACAGATTTGAGTGTTCCTGGGGCAACCTGGCTAGTTCTCATAGGTGAGCTCCTTGTAAAACTGGAAATTTTATGAGGTAGATGATTTTATAACTGTTGTATTGAGGCGTTTGCTATTTTGTATTTAAAAAACTAGTTATTGTAGATGTAATCCTAAACGGTCTTATTAAATAAGAAACACAGAGCCAAATGCAGAGTTAAAAGCCCAGAGGTCAGAGAGCAGTAGCCAAGAGCTGAGACCACCTTCTTACCACCCACTGCCGCTGCCGTCCTTCCCCTGAGAAAGAGACCTGCTTCCTGTGTGTCTGTGTTTTTTATTGACTTTCTGTTCTGCCTTCTCATTGGGTCTAAACCCAACCATATGACTTTCTGGTCACTGCCTGTCTATAGAGACCTCCACGTTTCTATGGTTGGTACTTGGATTAAAGGTGTGTGTCTTCATGCTGGCTGTGTCCTTGAATACACAGACTCTTCCTGCCATGTGATCGGATTAAGGGCATGTACTACCACTGCCAGACTTCTTGTTAATGGCTATGACCTCTGATCCCTAGGCAACTTTATTCATTAACATACAAATAAAATCACATTTCAGCACAAATAAAACATCACCATACGTTATATTGGCTATGATCAGAATTATGGAGGTTTTTTAATATTATAGATTGTTCCTGTTTCCATAGAAACAGCATCAGGTTTTGGTCAATTGATAAGAATTGTGGCAAAGACCCATTAATCAACTGACAACAAATGCTGGAGAGGAAGTGGGGAAAAGAGAAACATCATGAACAAGAAGGTAGATGTGCATAGTTAGTATAGCAAATGTTATACTTTATTATGCTGATGGCCATCACACAAGGTTCACTGTCTGAATTCCTAACTACGGTCCTAAGCCTATTTCTCCAGGGCTGTCCAGTATATCTTAGCTGGAAAGTCAGGTCCAGTCTCTAACAGAAATCTCTGATTGGAGGGTCAGATCCTGGGGTAGACTCTCCAGCCACAATGTGGATCAAGGTAGCATATCTCTATATGTGGAGAGCAGAGTATTACTCTTCATCTCTGCTTATATAGTGCTTTTACTATGCTCATTACAATAACGCTTCTGACTCAAATGTTTGGTCATGAATAACAAATAGTACACCAGGATGACTCGTAATTAATAATGGTATGCCTTTTTCTTGGGCAAATGAAAAAATGGGAAAAATAGCAGTTTACCCTGTATAAGTTATTGGAAGCAGAGTTATTAAAACCGGCATCTCAAAAATCATAACCAGTATTAAAGACGTGCCTCACTTCTTCCATGTCCAATTGGAGGACAAGGGGCAACCTTGTCATTATTCCCACATTGTGTTAAATATAAGCTGAATACTTCATATAATCTATCATGGGGCCTTAGGTGACCCCACTGAAAATTTCGTGGTCTTATAAATTATGGTATAGAAGCAATCATACTTTTAGTGTTTCTCAATAGTATGGGTGCATTGTTTCCTCACACAAGAGAACATATTATACTTCCTTGTGAACATTAATACTTAGTACCTGTGGTAGTCTGAATATAATTGGATCCCATAAGCTCAAAGGGGGTGGCACTATTAGGAGGTGTGGCTTTGTTGCAGTAAGTATGGCCATGTTGGAGGTGTCACTGTGGGAGAGGGTTTTGAGGTCTCATATGTGCTCAAGCCACACCTAGTGTCCCAGACCACTTCTTTTTGCCTGTGGGTCAGTTGTACAATGCACTGTGTCTACCTGCACACCATGCTGCACCATGATGGAAATGGTGGAAGGAGGCTGGTCTGTGGCCAAGTGCACATCTTTTGCTGGGACCCATATTACCATAGTGACACTCTGAGAAAAAACACAAGCATACCCTCTCCCATGGGTTAGCAGCTGGGCTGTTAGCTGCCATTGGAAGGAGATAGAATCTCTCCATCTCACCAGGGACAGGGGCATGTTTTTTGGCAGAGATGCCCAGAGCTTGTAGGCCAGGCCAAGCCCCTTGTAAGGCCTTGAGGGCCATATCTGAGACATTCGAACCAATCTGTGCCTGGTGTACAGGAAGGATATATTCCCCATCCCCTGTGAGCATATCATAGTTCACTGGGAAGTTAAGTAAGATGTTTGTCCAGACCTGGGGTTCCACGTGATCATCTTAGGCTGATTTCCAACTGAGAAAGACTGCAGGCTCCAACACAGCTTTAAGCAAATGGCACCAATGAAAATAAGTTTGTAACTGCATGGACTATTTGGCAAGGACCTGCTGAAAGTAGGGGAATCTGGGCCTGACTCATTGGCTGTCTTCCAGAATAGGGAGAGATCAGCTATGGGGGTGGGAATCCAGGGCTGGGCATTGGCTTTTGGCCCATATTTGCTGGGCAGGCTTCTCTGGGCCTGCGGACTGACAGTGGTGCAGGCTATGAGGGTTGTAAGACACCTGGCACTGCGGGAGAGGAGCCACCTCCTGAGGCAGGCGGGTACTGGAGTAGAGCACCCCAAGAATATTCCAGTGGAGGTGTCATCAGCTGCAGTGGTGGTGAGGCAGCTGGGGATGCAGCATATGCCTTAATGACAGCTGCATTCTCCTTTACAGATATCTCAGGCCCAAACGGACAGCTTCCTTCTTAACAGATTTCTAGAGGCCCAAACAGAGAGCTACCTTCTCCTTGACAGATTTCTAGGGGCCCAAACTGACACCTTCTCCCAGGAAGTGAGCCTGTCATCCCAGGAAATTATGGCAGAAAGCAGAAAAGTATATAAGGCGTGAAAACCAGGAACTAGAGCTGGTTAAGCTTTTAGGCTTTAGAGTAGCAGTTCAGCTGAGATCCAGAGGCATCTAGTCTGAGGAAACAGGATCAGCTGAGGAATTGGCAAGATGAGGTGGCTGTGGCTTGTTCTGCTTCTCTGGTTTTCCAACGTTCACCCCAATATCTGGCTCTGGGTTTGTTTTTATAAATAAGACCATTTAAGATTCATGCTACAATTGATTTTATAGAATGATTGAATGGAGGAAAACAACCTAGAAATGTAAAATGTAAAATTTCTCCTAGTTCTGGTTCTCTTGAAATATAAGTAAATACACAGAAAATTTCTTGGAAGTTTCATCTTATATAGAAAATTGCCATACTTTGAATAATGAGCCAATGGTATAGAAAGAAATGTTTACTGGAATTTGTTCTAAAACATTCAATATATATTTTTTATTAAGCTGTTTGTAGATAATGAGTTCCAGCTGGAACTTTCTAAAGAGATCCTGTCTCAAACAACAAAATGAAATTATGTTCAACTATATTTGTGTGTGTGTGTGTGTGTGTGTGTGTGTGTGTGTGTGTGTGTGTAAAACACACGCTTTCCTGAAACTTCCTGCTTCTGCTTCTAGTGTGCTTCTATTACAGGCTTACAATCTTATTTATGGCTCAAGTGAGCTCTCCTAAAAGTATTCAGTGAGACTTGTGAATGATCAGATAAAAATAGCAGTTCTGTGGAAAGATAAAGAGTCAGAGACACAGTCTCACACTGTGTGGTTGCAAATGAGGTATTCATAGGGACCTCTGCTTTGGTTAAATTGGAACTATTTGGTGCATTTTGAAAAAAGAATTCAGGATGAGACAATAGAAATTGGAGTTGAAATTTTGAGACAGGTTCTCTCTCTATGTATTTGTGGCTGTCTTTGAACTCAGAATGGAGATGAGGTTGGCCCCAAACTCCGAGAATTCTGCCTGCCTCTGCCCCCCAGGTATTGGAATAAAAGTTGTGTCCACATTATTCAACTTGTAATTTTATTATTTATTTACTTAGGACTGTATGTGTGTGCTCATTTATGTGTGGAAAGGTGTGCATATGTGTCATGGCATGGTTGTAAAATTCAGACAATAACTTAGATGTTGGTCTTTATCCAGCTTGTTTGAGACAAGGTCTCTAGTTTGCTATTACAAGTTCTTAGACAATATAATGCAAGCTCTCTGTGTAATTTCCATCTTTATGTGGCTTATTATATTTCTTATATATTATTTTACTTTTTAAGACTTTCTTTTGTTTTTATGATTATACAGCCTTTCTCTTCTCTCTCTCAATCCTATGTATCTTTTACATAAATTGTAACCCATTTAGAGTTTTATTCATCTGCATCTGTCTTACTGTGAGTCTCTAATCCTTTCTTGGCCAGGAGAGATTTTAAACTGGTAAGCTGCTTGGCTCGGATGAAAGTGGCATCCCTGGCTGCTGACTTCAGCCCCCTCAGCTTCCCAACATGGTTGGAGGTACGTTTATCACCACCTCTGGGAGCCATGCTCACCACTGCCTCTGCGAAGCAGCATGTCTATGCCTCCATCAAGCACCATGTAGCCCAGAAACCTTTTTTTTTTTGGTCTGAACTTGCAATGGTTAAATTCACCATGCAGTGCACTGCACAGCTTGAAGACACCTCTGTGTACCACAGCAGGAACCCACCATGCTGTGCTCAAGCTTGAATATACAGAGGTATCTATGTACTGTTTCCCCCATGAGACATATGAACTAGGAAGCTGCTCTTAGCTTCATTTTCGTAAGTTCTCTCAAGTTTTAGGTGGAAACTCTTGCTATCATGTTTGATTTGAGACCAAGCAATTTCCCTCTATAGCTTCCAAATGGCTCTCAGGGGCTATATTTCCAATGGGTGGGATAACCATTCTTGGTTACTAGGCAACCTGCTTAAGCAGTAGAGGAAGACTAAAAGTAGATTTTGGTCTGCTGTAGCACTTTCACTATAATCAATTGCTTAAAAGGAACTTCTTTAGATCTAAGGATTACACGTGTTGCTTAAAGCTGCAGAACAAAGATGGAATTAATCTTAGACTTTCTCACTACATCTCAGGGTAAACCCAAAGAATAAATCTCAAAGCTAAAATCTTGTGTTAATAAACCAAGGAGAAAGAAGTACAAGGAGTTAGGAATTTAAGGTTAGTGAGGTTAGCTCGGGATAGTTTTTCTTATCTGCAGGATAAGTAAAGCCAGGGCACATTTCTGTCTATCTAAGGATTGCAAATCAACAATGTGGTAATACTTTGTCCTTAAATGCCTGAAAATGTCTCAAATGAAATTCTTTTGCCTGGAAACTGACAGTGGTCAAATGCCTCCCAACAAAGAAAATTGCAGGAAGTCAGACTCTGAAAGGTTATGTTGGAAAGGGAGCAAAGATCTGATTGTGGGAAAGAGGTTTTCACCTGTGCGTCTGTCTCCACACATAGCTAGGGGACATATGAATATACCCCAAATGCATCGGGGAAATTGTGGCCAGTAAATGATCAATCACACTGCCAAAAGCTTTTGTGAAATGAATCCCAAGGTAGTAACAGATAGGAAAGCTACAATTTCACCTAAGAAATTCACTTCAGCAAACAGCTAATACATTGAAAAGGCAATAACCCCAAACTGCATTGTGTCTGGGCTCCTCCAGAACCCCTGGTTCTAATGGGTTGGCCTTGTCATTGATGGCTCAGTCCCTACTTCATATTTCTGTGATTTGTAGCAATTTGGGTATACCTGTGAGGGATTATTCTTTTTTTTTTTTTTTCGGTTTTTCGAGACAGGGTTTCTCTGTGTAGCTTTGCGCCTTTCCTGGAACTCACTTGGTAGCCCAGGCTGGCCTCGAACTCACAGAGATCCGCCTGGCTCTGCCTCCTGAGTGCTGGGATTAAAGTCGTGCGCCACCACCGCCCGGCTGAGGGATTATTCTTAATTAAAGATTTTGAAATGGGAAGACCCTTCATATAATCTGGGTCTTTCTTTAAGGTAATACCATCCACTGTTAATCTTGGCCAGCCCTTCTGGTAACGGCCCATTTATGTAAAGAATATTGAAGAAGGAAACTCTTTCTTTCTGCCTGATTGCCATGGCTTTGCCTAGGAAGGTCATTCAATTACTCTCTTTAGAGGCAAACAAAGAATAATATCCACCTTTAATGTTGATCCCACCTTCAGGTGGCAGCCTACATATATAAAGGATATTGAAGAAGGAAACTCTCTCTCTTTACCCTCTTGCCTTAACTCTGGCTACTAAGTTCTTTTCTTTATAGCATTAAAGCCTACTTCTTCAGAATTCTAGTGTATACTGAAGACCATCTGAGACATCCAGCCTCATGGGTTGAAGAAGTACTGAATTCTTCAACTTTCCATTTTTAGACAGCCAGTGTTGGACTAGCTGGACCACAGACTGTGAGACATTCTAATAAATTCACTTTCTGCCTACATAGGGAGATTGATTCTATCTGTTCTGTTCAAGCAGAGAACCTTACTAATACTATTTTTTTTCCTTTGTTTGTTTTCACTTGCCCAGAGGAAGATGTACCTAACAGTAGTGCTCATAAAGGAACTTGTTCTATTTCTCTCTAAGTATTCAATTTACTGTGAAGACTACACTTCATATTGTTGTTAAATCATCAAGATATTGAAATGAATTTCAGGAATAAAACTCTAAAGCAATGGAACCATCATCCAGCCTTCTGATGGAAGAAAGATCTATCTTGTCTGTGATCTGATTCCTGCTTTTCTCTCCTGGTTGTCTAAAGTCCCTGTGACAACCAGGTAAAAAGTACCTGAGTTCATCAGACCTCAGTGTGAAGCCATAAAACAAACATCTCATTTTGTGTCCTAAAATCTCTCTGTAATTGTTAATATTCTGGGCATCCTTCAACCTGGTGGAGAGGGGAATCACTCTACTCCACATTGTGTAATGGGCTGTGCAAGCTAGCCACATGGTGTCCAGGAGGAAGAAGGGGAAGTGCCTGTGGAGTGCAGGAATATAGCAAGGTCAGCTATTTGAGCCAGGGGCAAGTGCTGTTGTAATGGAAATCTCTGCAGATCTAGAAAAGGTCTGTGTCTTGAGTGGAAGGCAGGGCCAGGAACCACTGTGCAATCTTTAAGTTACTCTAAGGGAGGTGCTCTTGTCACTCAGGCCTCAGTAACCAATCAGGCCCTCCAGTGTGACCTGCCAGTCAGAAGAGTGTGGTGGTGTTGGGGCTTTCCAGGACCAGGCTGCAGGCTTGTCTTTGTAGTCAAGGTCAACCTGCTTTTCATGCAGCCATGGAAGGCATGCTGCTAAATTTGTAGAGGTCTAGTTTCTCTAGTGACTTCTAGAAGTTCTGCACTTTGGATTTAATATTAAAGTGAAAGATCAATTTACAAATAATTTTGTGGGGATTATAAGTGGCATGTCTTGTGTTGAGTAGCACTCCATTATTAAACTATGATGTAGAAGAGTAGAATTGGTGATGTGAAGGATTTACCAATGCTTAGGAGATAGTAAGTCACAGAGAGTAGAATTTAGTTAAGGGAGGCTGCCTCTAAAGTACCACAAAGATAAGAACATGTAACCAGGTCCATTAGAGATTAGGATGCTAGGATACACATTTGTTCACCAGAATTATCCAGACATTTGCCTCCAAACTATGACAAAAGAGACACCCCTGATTTTCAACCAGTCACTAGGTCCATCCTTATATCAAAGAAGAGGCCTCTAACAAGCTGCTCTAGGGGATACTACAGGGTCACAACCAACCTTAAGGCCTGGTGTGCCATAAAGGTCTTACTTTTCTTCTTGAGAAAAGCACTCTTCTGACAGATAGACAAGATGATACCCATTTGAAAAGGAAAACACTGTTGTGTTGAGGGCTGGCCTGATCAGCAAGACTTTTCCTGTAGTCCCTCACCCAGGAAGAAGGAACGTTCTTCAGGGAACCAGAAAAGGCCTGGAGTCTAGGACTTGGGAGCTTTCTCTAAGGACCTGATATATTGAGAATAAAATAGAGCTCCTCCTTTACAACCAGGAATATGCTAGGGAGACCTTGTAATGATCTTGGGCCAGGACCTTTGTGGAGGGGTTGCTTCAGATCCTGAGAATACAACTCTTATTTCCACAGGGCTCTATGGTTGTCAATCCCAAGGCCACTGTGTGCTTAGCCAGTAACGTTTCTGAGATACTCTCTGTTCTCCTTATGCAGCATTGTGTGAATTGCCTCCTCCTGAGTTTGCCCCATCGTATGGTAGCTTCTGTTGACTTCATAGAAGTCTCTCATTTTCTTCCATTTCCCACTGGAAGATGCTATTCTTCTTAAGAAGTTTACTTGGCATGAGGCATAACTCGTGCAAGGCCTCCCCACCTCAGCCTTTATTATTATTTTATTTTTTACCTTTTACTTTTCCTATCCTTCTCATCCCCTGGATGAGGAGGTGCCTTCTCATCTCCTGGCACTTCCACCTCAGGGCCCTGTCACTGATGCCTGACCTACTGTTTCAGTTTAGTAGGGTAGTTAAGAAATAAATCTGGAATTATCTTTGCTTTGTGAGTTTCTCTTCTGCCTAAGTGGCTAGATTTGCAATCTCCTGATACTATTTAAATGTTCAAAGTGTAACTGGAGCCTGAACCTAAAAGAAACTTAAGGATGACAGAACATGTGGAATGCAAAAGTTGTTCTAGGCTGGCTCCTCTTTGAGCATTAGCCAGAGATGGATGCATGTTATCATTAGAGACATTTTTCTTTTTCAACCTCAAGTTTATGGAGTGATTTCTCCTTTGGAAGGCATATTAATTCTTGAACAGCTGCACCTCCAACTATTTAGAAAAATTTTTCTGAGACAAACTCTCCTATGTTGATTCTAGTGGCCTTGATCTCAGTATGTTTGTCCCCACAGTGATGACCTTGGTGTCCATGTTCAAACATTATAAATTCTTAAATGACTCTACCACCTCAGGATTTTAAAATTACTCATTTGTGTAATGTAGTTGACAATCCATTGCAATTACAGGAAAAGGATTTGCATGTGGACTATGGCTTGTGCCTTCAGAGAAGAATAGGAGGAATAGTTTATTCTGTGCACTTCAAGGGGAAACAGGGTTGGCAATCAGCTGCTGGAGTCACCATTATGAAAGAGAACCTGATTGTTTCAGGGTGAGTGACTTTGTATTTTTCCAGCATAGTTTAATTCATGTTATGAACACACACCACATTGGTGGGTGTACAATTTGAGAAAGTTTGTTTGAGCAAATGAATATTGAATTTCTAATTAGACAACTCATTTTGCAGATATGTTCAGTCCTGCTTGACCGAGTTAAGTCAGCTCAGAGGATTGAGAAATAGACCATTGCCTGTAACTCTGTGTGTCACGTTACAGATCTCAACAGCCAACATGTGCACATGGGCAGGATCAGTTAGTCTCTTATTAATTGCATTCCCTCAACTAGGGAAGATTCTATTTTTTTTTTAAAGTCAATATAGTTAATATAGCCAAGTGTTCTACCTTAAAAATAAGCTACTTTTATCATGCTAAAAGGCAATTATTGTTATTATTTTTTAAATTACATTTTTTAAAATGCCTTTCTTCTGTCACATGTCGCATTGCTAAAGTTCTTTTCCCATTCTGTAGTCTGTTGCTTTGTCTTATTGACTATGTCCTTTGCCCTAGAAAAGCTTCCTAGTTTCAAGAGGTCCCACTTATTAATTGTAGAGGGCTGATCTCCAAAATATATAAAGATTTGAAAAAACTAGACATCAAAATACCAAACAATTCAATTAAAAATGGGCTACATAGCTAAGCAGAGAATTCTCAATGGAAGAATCTCAAATGGCTGAAAGACTTTTAAGGAATTGCTCAACATCCTTAGTCATCAGGGAAATGCAGATCAAAATGACTCTGAGATATAATTTTATACCTGACAGAATGGCTATTATCAAAATATTGAAGACAGCTTATGTTGGAGAGGATGTGGAGCAAGGGGAACACTCCTCCACTGTTGGTGGGAATGCAAAATTGTACAGCCACTTTGGGAATTGGTATGGTGGTTTCTCAGAAAATTGGGAATCAATCTACCTCAAGACCAAGCTATACACTCTTCGGCATATACCCAAGGAATGTTCAATAATACCACAAGGATACATGCTCAGCTATGTTCATAGTAACATTATTCATAATAGCCAGAACCTGGAAACAACATAGATGCCACTCAACCAAAAATGAATAAAGAAATTGTGGCACCTATACACAATGGAGTACTTCTCCACAATGGAATACTTCTCCGCAATATTAAAAAAAAAAAAGATATGAAGTTTGCAGGCAAATGGATGGAAATAGAAAATATCATCCTGAGTGACGTAACCAAGACTGAGAAGAATAAACAATGTATGTACTCACTCATAAGTGTATACTAGATGTATGAAGCAAAGGATAACCAGACTACAAACCATAGCTCCAGAGAAGCTAACTAACAAGGAGGACCCTAAGAGGGACACATAGGTAGCCCAGAGATGGAGAAATAGATGAGATCTACCTCAGCAAACTGGTGGTTAAGGGGGGGCAATGGAGGGCAAGGAATGGGGTTGAGAATATAAGGAAATGGGAGGGTTTGAGCTGGAACAGGGACAGAGTGGGAGAGCAAGGAAAGAGATACCCTGATAAATGAAGACATCATGGGAATAGGGAGAAACAGAGTTCTAGGGAAGTTCCCTGGAATCCACAAGGATGACCTCACCTTGGACTACTAGCAATAGTTGAGAGGGTGCCTGAACTGGTCTATTCCAGTAACTAGATTAGTGAATACCCTAACTGTCATCATAGAGCCTTCATCCAGTTACTGATGGAATCAGATGCACAGATCCATGGTCAGGTCCCAGGCTGAGCTCCAAGAGTCCAATTGATGAGAGAGAGGAAGGATTCTATAAGCAAGGGACATTGAGATCATGATGGGAAAACATACAGAGCTGTCCGCCAAACTAGTGGACACACCTGAACTGTGAACCACTAGCTGAGGAGCCCCCATGGGACTAGACTGGGCCCTCTGGATATGTAAGACAGTTAATTAGCTTGAACTGTTTGGGGGGCCCCCCAGGAAGGGTGATTGGTATCCATCCCTGGTGCATGAGCAGGCTTTTTGGAGCCCAGTGCCTAAGGTGTGACACCTTGGGCAGCCTTTTGCAGAGGGAGGGCTTTGGACCTGCCTCAACTGAATGTACCAGGCTCTGCTGACTCCCCATTGGAAACCTTAACTTGGAGGAGGTGGGAATTGGGGTTTAATGGGGGGATGGCTGAAGGTTGGCAGGAGGGAGGAGGGGGTATCTGTGGTTGGTATGTAAAATGAATAGAAAATTTCTTAATAAAAATATGAAAAAAATAAATGCATTTCTTCTCTAATCCTCATTTGTTTCTGTTTCCCAATGTTTCTTGGTCATTAATAGTTTTATTCTTTTTCTCTCAAGTACTGTTGATTTTTTATTTCTGTTTAGAGCAATGTTTCCTGTTGGCTTGCCTCATGCTATGTAAGTGAGAATTGTTTGTAAAACCTAATCCTTCCTCTGGTACTTCAGTTCCTTCTAGTTGGGTCTTGATTGGTCAGTGAGAAGGAAACATAGACCAGTGAATGAGTGTCTTCCAATCTCCTTGGCTTTTTTTGGGGATCTAGAAATGAAGAGAGAACTGGGCAAGAATGGAGTTCCCCGAACAATTTTGAAGCTGGTGTAGTGACAGTGTATGAAGGGAGGGGCAGGAAGGAGGGTGAAACATGTTCTGCTTTGGCAATAGTTGAGATTAGCATTGTGGTAGGTAATCAATTTCAGATGCTCCATATAAGTCCTGACTGGTCATTTCTTGGGATCCACAGACTAGGGAAATCAAGAATCTGGATAAAGGACTAACCTTACCATGAAACCAAATTACTGTAGTTACAGGAGTTCAACCAAAATAGAAGATCTGGGTACAGTGATGTGGCCCTGCCTAAGAGGACTATTATTTTCCTGGTTTGAGATGTTCAGCCTGAGGGAAAAGGTGTGAGTAATCATTGGTGTGCTCTCCTACAAATCCGCAGCACGTGGCCCTAAAGCCTTTTTCAACTTTTCAAAATAGTTCTTTGAGAGTATAACTACATCATGTCCACAGTCTCCTTCCTGCCTGCAAGCCCTACCACTGCCCCTCATGTTTTCTAATCCATGGCCTGTTTTTGCTTTAAAAACAATTAAACAGTAGCAACAGTCGCTTTTTGAATGTGGCTTATTTTTGGAAGCAGAAGTTTTCAGTTAAGAAGCAAAGGGTTGTCTGCATTGTACATTGAGTGTGTAATGGATTGTTCACACAAAACACTCCCTGCCAGGAAGCTGTCTGGGAGACTGGAAGAATTTCTACTAAAATACTAGTACCTGTCCCCTGGGGTAGAACTGCAGAGCAGGGAAGGCCTGTGCTGTCTGAGTCACTTGACCTCTGATCACCCAGTAGAGTGGTTGTTTGAGCGCTCCCTTCTTGGTATGAGGGGTGGTGATAAGGAGGTCTTGGCCCAAAGTGAACTTTAACGAACAGGCCAGGGGCTGCAATGATTCTTAGGCATGGAGTCACCCTGCTGCCACCAGGTCGAGTCTCTTTGACATGTAGGCCACAGGCCTATTCCAAGGTCCTAGCCTTTGAGTCAGGACCCTTTAGCTAGGTTTTTTCTGTCATCTACATAGAGATGGAAAAGTTTGGTTATATCAGGCAATCCAAGTGCAGGTGCCAAAAAGAGGGCATTTTTTATCTTATTGAAAGCCTGTTCATCGGCCTCAGTCTATTGAAAGGGATGGCTTTTTTTGTTGCTTCATACAGTGGTTTAGCCATTTCAACAAAACTGGGGATTCAGAGACAGCAGAAGCTGGCTGACCTAAGGAATTCTCTAACCTCCCTCCTGGAGGTAAGGGAAGGTGTTTTGAGCACAGTCTCTTTGTGGGCTTCAAAGAGCCAATGCTGACCCCATTCAAGGACATATCCCGGATACGTCACTTTTGCTGGGCAGACTTCCCAAGGCAGTAAGCAAATTGTCAGTGATTACCTTACAATTTTCTTCATTGTCAGCTGCTATCAGAAGATCATCCACATACTGTAGCAGAGTGATCTGTGGATGTCCCCTCCAGTATTCCCCGAGGTCCTTATCAAAGATGGTTGGGGAGTTATTGAACCCTTGGGGCAGCCTGGTCCAAGTCAGTTGTCCATTGTATCCCTTCCCAGGGTCGTGCAACAAGAACTGGCTCTTTGCACAAAGGGCAGGCTGAAGAAAGCATCTTTGAGGTCAAATACTGTTTACCAGGCCTGCGTGGGAGGAAGTGAGTTCCAAGGTGTATGGATTCAGAAAAGTGTGGTGGACATCCATAACCCTGAGATTGACCTCCCCAAGATCCTGAACAGGCTGGTAATCTCTTGAGTTTGGCTTTTTAATGGGGTGCAGGGGAGTATTCCAGGCTGACTGGCAAGGAACCAGAATTCCTGGTTCCATGAAGTGCCTGATGTGAGGGGTGATTCCCTCCCTCCTTCGCCTCCTGGGACATGGGGTGTTGACCCACCTGGGTGGGGGTGGCATGGGTCTTCAGCTCAGTTAGTATTGGGGCTCAATGTTTTGCCGAGCCCATCCCCACCCCCCAGTGTCTGTCAATGCCTCTGGATAATTGACTAGCCATGTGGTCATGTCCTGAGGGGCAGGTGGCAGATCCTGATGTAATCTATATTTGTCCTCAAGCTGAATTGTGAGGATTTCAGTTGTCTGTCCCTTCTGATTTCTAATTGAGACTCCATTCTTACTGAAAGTGATCTGAGCCTCAACTTTAGTAAGTCTCTTTTTAAAAAGAGACAAGGGCAGTTAGGTATGACCAGAAATGAGTGGGATACCCAGCCCATTCTGAGATCCACTGTTATTGAGGTAGTCCATGAATATTGTCTCATACCTGTGGCTCCCTGGACTGCAGACTTTTCCTGAGAAAGATTTCCTTGGGGTTTGATTGAGACTGAATGTTGAACTCCAGTATCTACTATGGAATCTGTAAGTTTCCCATCCACTCTGAGTGTTACCCTGGTCTCGGGAAGGGGATCCAAACCACAACTCCCCTTATCACTGAAGTTGCCTGATTCTGCAACCAGTATACAACCCGGATCATAATCCTTGCACTTGGAGTTTTTAGGGCATTCTTTAGCCCAGTGTCTCACTTCCTTGAAAACGACACTGGTCTTTTGGCACTCTGTGATACTCGCTTCAGTGGGGGTCATTATCTTAGCTTCTGGTGAGATTTCTCAATTGGCACCTTCCTTTTATCTGGATCTCCTGCATGCAGTGGCTGTTAGGAGGAGTCTCGCCATATTTTGAGTCTGCTTTGACTTCTCTGCCACCATGACCCTCATCTGTCTCTCTTCCAGGCTTTCTCGGTTGTTGTACACTTTCTAAGCTACAGGTCACAGCTCCTGGATACTCTTTTCTGCCAGCCCATCTATCTTTGTAACTTGTGTCTAATGTCATGTGTGGCCTGATTAACAAAGGCTATGACCATGGCTGATCTATTTTCCTGGGCCTCAGTATCCATAGGGGAGTCTGCCCTAAAGGCCTCCATAATCCAATCTAAAAAGGCTGATAGAGACTCTGTCTTTTTCCATTGTATACTACTGATTTTGCCCAAATTGGTGGGCCAATGCTCGGCTACACAGAGCCCCCTCTTAGAACCGGTGGTAGACCTCGAGCCTCTCCAATTTTGGGCTTCTGTCAGAATTCTTTTTTTCTTATATGGTAAAGAGAATCTGTAAAAGCTGTTGACAGTATTTCCAAGTGGGCTGGTGAGTGACTATAACTGAATCTTGGAGGTTAATAAGGGCCCATGGATTGTCTGAAAAACTGGAGTTTTGTTTTTTTCAGTTATAAACATCACTCATGGTGAAAGGCCAATACTGCATCCGTTCATTGCCCTCATCATCCAATGGACCTACCACTCTCAAGGGAAGAGTGACAGAGTCAGGCACCTGGACCAATTTTCACTGGGCTCACCCCCTGGTGAAAAGTGGGCTTCTAGCATTCCTTGCATCCCACTGGACTGCCCTGGCCACCTGATCAGTTGGGAGAGGTGGCCGGTAAGGGGGAGGGGAAAAAAAGAGTTAATCCTCTGTACCCCCTTGCAACACAGGGGCAAAAAGGGCTTAAGGTCCTCTCACCTTTTGTCTTCCTTTAAGGCAAGGTCAGTCTTGTTCATCCGTCCTGTGGAGATAACGGGTTTTAACCAAGGGCGAGGATGTGCTACAACCTCCTCCCAGGTGACTGTGTTAGGAATTTGGTCCAAGCGTTCGGGTTTGCCAAAACTCCAGTCTTCTGTCCTACAAATGAAGTATGAGTCAAAGGTTCCCTCTATTGCCCACCCCATTCCAAATGTTGACCATTTGGTCTCACAAAAGATGGTATGTTTACCTTTTTGAATAGTTTCCACTCCTCTCTTTGCCCTATTTCTAAAGTCCTGAAAATGGTCCAGAATCATGGTTAGGGGAGTAGGAGTACTCTTATTCTGTCCCATTATGTCAGTCTCATAAGTCAGAAAGAGAACAAACAGAATTACAGCACATACAGGGCTGCAAACAATACAACCAGAACTCCTGGCTCCTGAAGACAAAACTGAGGTACTGCCAGCTTCCAATTCAAATCCAAATTAATCAAGGATGTCAATTCCCCAGCCTATGGCACCATTTGCTGGCATTTACAAATTTTGGGCTTACTTGCAAAAGGATATCCAAAGGAAAGTAAACACAAGTAAACACAGAAAACACAAAAGTAAATACATACCAAAGACACACAGAAAATGTACCAGGCAGCTTCAGGCTCTAAGGGCAGTGCTCCCTGTGGGCTTGGGAGATCCCAGATGAGCCCCCAAATGTTCTGGCCAGTTCATGGGGACCCCCAAAAGTTCACCACAGAGACCAAATCTTTTATGTAAAAGCAAAGGGACTTTATTTTCAAGTTACAAGTTTGGTTTTTCTGTTTGTCTGATGCAGCGATGAGAGCAGAGTCCCTGAGCCCAGGCATGGTAGAATTTTTATTATAACTGAGGTTGGAGTGAGGGAATTTCCAGATTTCAGGATCCTGATGGGCTGACATTTGTCTAGGGCTATCTTGCTAAGAAGAGGAAATGGGTGTGTGCTAGGCTTTAGGACTTCTGACTATCATATCTGAAGGTTGGGATGTTTGGGATGTTAGGTACTTGCCCATCCCTGACCTATCTCTGGGTGGATCCCTGTGTGGTGTCATCTCATGGCTTTCCTGGATCTAATTCTTGCCTGCCAGTAAGCCTCTTACAAAAGCTCTGTGGGGGCCTCTAGGCCTATCATAATAGCTGTGTGGTCAAGCTGTTTTGCACTCAGATTTAACTTGTTTTCTGATTTTACAAGATGTCAGAGTCAAGCAATCACCTTGAGTGTCCAAAGAGACCTTGAACATTTGAAATGGTAGATACTTTTGAAGACTATGAGGATCATTGAAGTTTTGATCATGGCATGACCATAAGCATATAGTGACCTGGGTCAGAATGTATTTCAGTCGACTGAATGAAAATCCTCTGAGATAGGATGATATATTTGAATACTTGTCTCTTCTTGGTGGCTTTGTTTTGTGTGCTTGTGGAACATTTAGTAGGAGTCGTCTCTGGATGAAGTTCCACATTGGTGAAGGGATTTGAGTGTCTTTAGCCCATTTCCTATGCAGCTGTACCCTCAACTCCAGCAACAACCCCCATGATGATCAAGCCACCAGACATACACCGCAGTATAATCACACAAACACCTTCCCAGCCAGCACAGATGGGCTTAAGCATAGGAACTGGTACAGCCCAATCACCTGAGCATTCCACAGCCCTTGTCTGAAGCTCATGTACTTTGTGTCTGCCTTTCATGACTTCACCAAGATTATAGGTAGTATCACTAAATCCCATATGATACAGTTGAAGCAATTGGTATTCAGTGCTAAGCCATTTTGTAACCTGAGGGTTTTTTTTTTTTTTAAATCTTGGTGTTTATATTTGTTTTTGAAGATAAGATTTATCGGTGTGGCTCTGGCTATCCTGAAAGTAGCTCTGTAGACCAGGCTGGCCTAAACTCACAGATCCAAATTATTCTGGCTGCTATGTCTTGTGATTAAATGTGGCCCATCATGCCTGGGTTTCTTTACACTATTATCAGATGGGCCTGTAATGTATGTTTTTGTACAAGTCAAGCATGTGCTGTTTTGCTGAACTTCAGCCAATCTTCAATTTTGAAATCTGGCAGAGTGTACTATTCCCTTCCCCAGGATGGCAGTAATCCTGGCATTAAAACTACCTGAGCCTTCTGAGGCGTTCTATTGCAGGTATGTGACATTCTTCCTACCTATTGTATTTGTTTGGAATTCTTTTGAATGAATATACATCTTTTGCCTTGTGTGCCTGGTCCTCAGACTGATCAGAAAATAGTTTCACAACCCCTGAAGTTGTAATGGCTAGTTGTAAGCCCTCATGTAAGTATTGGCAATGGAGCCCAACTGTCTGCAATAGCAGCAAGGGCTCTTAAATGTTGAACCATCTCTACTGTCCTATGTTGTGTATTTTGATCAATATTTACATTGCTAACATTTTCATTTGCTCATTTGTAACTTTAAACATGCATTCTCTTTTAGAAAAATCTTATTTTTAAACCAGTTTAAACTTGTTTCTGGAAGATGAAAACAGAACTAGAATGTATGCATAATTCTTTGTAGGAACTTTGATAAACACCTGTGAGTTCTTTCTACCTTTTTTTTTCAATTTATTTTTATAGATGAGACAGAGTCTTGCTAATATTTAACTCTATCCTGAAACTCACTGCATAGGCCACGATGTCATGTAACTCAATTAAATTCACCTGCCTTTGCCTCGTGACTGCTGCGATTAAAGGCATAAACCAATACACACAGCTTGCCCATCCTTTTTGTAGTTAATAATTATTCATTCAATTTCTCTGTGTACTTTGATCTCTTTGCTTGCCTCTCTTTATGTCTCTTAATAGGCATTTGTCTTGGAAGGCTATAGTCTAGACAAAGGGTACAGAAACGACAGAGGTGAACCTCATTGTTCAGTTTTTGTTTTCTAAAATGAGTTGATGATTAGAACTTCCGTGTCATGGAATAACTGTGGGGAGCCCCCAAATTATATAAATATATTGTCTAAGAAGTGTACATTAGTATGCTCTAAGTATCACACTCTCTGTTCTATACATGTATGGGATATTTTAGACTGCAGTGACCTATGATGATGTGCATATCGACTTCACTTGGGAGGAGTGGACTTTGCTGGATCACTCCCAGAAGAATCTCTACAAAGATGTGATGCAAGAGACATACAGGAACCTCACTGCTATAGGTAAGACTGAATTTTCCATCACATTTTCAAATAATGGGAAAATGGTTCCTTAGTCATTGATATACTTTCGTAATTTCCGTTGAGAAAGAAGAAGAGTGAGGTGAATAAATCTGGCATGGTTCTAACTTTCACTGAAGATAGTAACCTAAATATTCCACAATTTCCCATAATATATCATACATTTACTGGTATTGTATTTTAGGCTACAGTTGGGAAGACCATAATATTGAAGAACATTGTCAAAGTTCTGGAAGACATGGAAGGTAATTTTCATGTGCAAGTTGATATGAATGTACCTATGGAGAAATTTTAATGTGTCCCAGAAGTTTTAAACAAAAGCAAGAGTGTAAATAAGCACATTTTAAAGTGTACTGATGATTGTTAAATTCTCACAAAACCAAATACCTCAATGTCAGGTAGCTGACATGTGCTTGCAAGGCATTGCTCTAAGAAAGAACACAGGGAAACAATGCTTTAATTGATGTTCCCCTTTGAATTACACCTCCATGATAGCTATGCTGCAGAATAGCCAGTCTGTTTAATTTCATGCCATTTAGATATTGAAAAAGGTATACATGATGAATATGTGGTAAGTATATAGCAAAAACCTTCTAATAAGCATGTATTTCAGAGTGAGCTAGTATTACTCTTATACTTCTAAGTTTAGGGACATAGACTTCTAAGTTCTATGACAGCCAAGAAAGTTGTGGAAAAACCTTAATTGCTATACCACATGTCTATGAAGAACAGAAAGTCAAGCTGTGTGAATGCAGTGGAGACATTTTTCTTGTTAGTTACCTTTATCAGTGTATCGTGTGTCACTCTGGATATAAACCATGTGAGCATAGAGATATGGAAAGAAACAACATAACTCTCTCACATAGGAAAATTAGAAGACGTGTAGTATTCCCCAATTTGAGTAGAATTTTTGAATGCTATACAAGTTTTAAATTAATTGGTTTTCCATCTTTATTGGGAATACATCAACAAACTCATGTTGCAGAAAAGCCCTATGAGTATTGTTATGTATAAATATGGTTGTCCTAGTTCACTTAGCAAATGGAGTCACACAATTGGAAAATATATGATTGTAATAAGTATGTCAAAGCTCTGCATTCTTCCAGTTCTCTTCAAATATGTGAAGAATCTCATAGAAAATAAAAGTTACAAATGTGGTCCCTGTAAAAAAGGCTCTTACCATTACAAATACATTCAAAGACAAAACATCCCTAAATGAAGGGGAACACTATGTGTGTAAACTTTTATATCTTATTTGTCTTAAAAATTAGACTAAATTATAAAATGAATTTATAAAGATACAATATTCATCAGTGTAATAAATCTAAGAAAGCTTTTACATTTGCCAATTATCATTACAGGTACAAAAGATGTCATAGAGGAGAGAAACCCTCCAAATATACTCATTGTGCAAAACCATCTTCATATCATAGTCATCTTCAGAAGAATGAAAGTATTCATAATGGAGAGAAACCCTTTATTTGTATTCAGTATGGTGAAGGCTTTGCACACAACACTAGTCTCAGAATAAATAAAGGAAAACATATTGGAAAGAAAACCAATGAAAGTAATCAGTGCAATAATGCCTTCACCAGTGATGGTCATCTTCGAATACATAAAAGAATACATACTGGAGAGAAACCATATAAATGTAATCAATGTGGTGAAGTAAGTATATGTCTCATTAGTCTTCAAAGACATAAAGGAACACATAATGGAGAGAAACCCTATGAATGTAATAGATGTCGTAAAGCCTTTGAATATGCCAGTAATCTGCAAGTACAAGAGAGAACACATAACAGAGAGAAGCCCTACAAGTGTGATCAATGTGATAAAGACTTTTCAATACAGATTACACTTCAAATACATAAAAGAATACATGCTGGGGAGAAACCCTACAAATGTAATCAATGTGATAAAGCCTTTTTACTATGCACTCTTCTCCAAAGACATAAAAGAACACATACTGGAGAGAAACCCTACAAATGCAATCAATGTGATAAAGCATTTTCACGCGCCAGCCATCTCCAAAGACATAAAAGAACACATACTGGAGAGAAACCCTACAAATGTAATCAATGTGGTAAAGTTTTTTCACAAAACTTTAATCTCCAAGTACATAAAAGAACACATTCTGGGGAAAAACCCTACAAATGTAATCAATGTGATAAAGCGTTTTCACGAGTCAGTCATCTCCAAATACATGAAAGAACACATACTGGAGAGAAACCCTACAAATGTAATCAATGTGGTAAAGTCTTTTCACAAAACTTTAATCTCCAAGTACATAAAACAACACATTCTGGGGAAAAATCCTACAAATGTAATCAATGTGATAAAGCCTTTTCACAACAAAATAGTCTCCAAATACATAGAAGAACACATTCTGGAGAGAAACCCTACAAATGCAGTCAATGTGATAAAGCCTTTTCACAACACAATAGTCTCCAAATTCATAGAAGAACACATACTGGAGAGAAACCCTACAAATGCAATCAATGTGAGAAAGCCTTTTCACAACACAATAGTCTCCAAATACATAGAAGAACACATACTGGAGAGAAACCCTACAAATGCAATCAATGTGAGAAAGCCTTTTCACAACACAATAGTCTCCAAATACATAGAAGAACACATACTGGAGAGAAACCCTACAAATGCAATCAATGTGAGAAAGCCTTTTCACAACACAATAGTCTCCAAATACATGAAAGAACACATTCTGGAGAGAAACCCTACAAATGCAATCAATGTGATAAAGCCTTTTCAGGACACAGTAATCTTCAAATGCATAAAAGATCTCATTCTAGGGAGAAACCCTACAAATGCAATCAATGTGAGAAAGCCTTTTCACAACACAATAATCTCCAAATACATAGAAGAACACATTCTGGAGAGAAACCCTACAAATGTAATCAATGTGAGAAAGCCTTTTCACAACACAATAGTCTCCAAATACATAGAAGAACACATACTGGAGAGAAACCCTACAAATGCAGTCAATGTGATAAAGCCTTTTCAGGACTCAGCAATCTTCACACACATAAAAGGACACATTCTGGAGAGAAACCCTATGAATGCACACAATGTGGTAAAGCCTTTTCACGACACAGTCTTCTCCAAATACATGAAAGAATACATACTGGAGAGAAACCCTTCAAATATAATCAATGTAATAAAGCCTCTGCATATGCCAGTAATCTCAGAGTACATGAAAGAACACATACAGCAGAGAAACCCTACAAATGTAATCAATGTGATAAAGCCTTTTCACTACGCAGTCTTCTCCGAAGGCATGAAAGAACACATACTGGAGAGAAACCCTACAAATGTAATGAATGTGATAAAGCCTTTACATACGCCTTTAATCTCAGAGCACATAAAAGAACACATACTGGTGAGAAGCCATACAAATGTAGTCAGTGTGGTAAAGCCTTTTCACGACACAGCCATCTCCAGATACATAGAAGAACACATTCTGGAGAGAAACCCTACAAATGCAATCAATGTGATAAAGCCTTTTCACAACACAGTCTTCTCCAAAGACATAAAAGAACACATACTGCAGAGAAACCCTACAAATGTCATCAATGTGATAAAGTCTTTTCAGGACCCACTAATCTCCAAATGCATAAAGGAACACATGCTGGAGAGAAACCCTACAAATGTAATCAATGTGATAAAGCCTTTTCACGAGTCAGTCGTCTCAAAATACATAAAAGAACACATACTGGAGAGAAACCATATGAATGTAATCAATGTGGTAAAGCCTTTGTATGTGTAAGTACTCTCCAAATACATAAAAGAACACATACTGGAGAGAAACCCTACAAATGTAATCAGTGTGACAAAGCCTTTTCCCGACAATGTTATCTCCAAGTGCATAAAAGAACACATTCTGGAGAGAAACCCTACAAATGCAATCAATGTGATAAAGTCTTTTCCCGACAAAGTTATCTCCAAGTGCATAAAAGAACACATTCTGGAGAGAAACCCTACAAATGTAATCAATGTGATAAAGTCTTTTCACGACACAGTAATCTCCAAGTACATAAAAGAACACATAATGGAGAAAAACCCTACAAATGTAATCAATGTGGTAAGGACTTTTCACAAAAAGGCCATCTCCAAATACATGAAAGAACACATACTGGAGAGAAACCCTACAAATGTAATCAATGTAATAAAGACTTTTCACGACACGGTCATCTCAAAATTCATGAAAGAACACATACTGGAGAGAAACCCTATGAATGTAATCAATGTGGTAAAGCCTTTTCATGTTCCAGTAGTCTGCGAATACATGAAAGAACACATACTGGAGAGAAACCCTACAAATGTAATCTATGTGATAAAGCCTTTTTACTACACAGTCATCTCCAAAGGCATGAAAGAACTCATACAGGAGAGAAACCCTATGAATGTAATCAATGTGGGAAAGCCTTTGCCTGTGCCAGTAGTCTCCAAATACATAAAAGAACACATTCTGGGGAGAGACCCCTTAATTGTAATCAATGTGGTAAAGCCTTTGCATGTCCCAGTAGTCTCCGAATACATAAAAGAACACATTCTAAATAGAATCCCTGTGAATGTAATTATTGTGGTAAAGTGCTTTTAAGACACAAGACATCTCTAAACACATAGAAGAACACATACTGGAGAGAAACCCTATGAATGTCATCAATGTGGTAAAGCCTTTGCATGAATCAGCAGTCTGAAATCATGAGAAAATGCAGAGAAACCCTATAAATGTAAAGCTTTGCACTTCATGGTAGTCTTTATACAAGAGTAAGACTTTTAGTGTATAATTGGTCTCTTAAAGTCTTTGCATTTTACAGTAGTCTTTGAGGGCCTGACAAAATTAATACTGAAGGAAATCTGGTCATAAAGGGTTTGGTAAAATCTTTCATTGGGACAAAAGACCTGTGAATTTAAATGATAAGGTTTCCATTTTCTATTCCACAGTTCTCTTCAATTACATGCAATAAGGCATCCAGGTGTAACACTTAATGGATGTGTAGTTGCATTTCCTTGTCTATTGCTGTGATAAAAAATGATATCTAAATCTACTCATGAAAGTTGTCCCTTGGGTCCAGAAGGGTACAGAATCACAGTGGAAGTGGCTTGGCAACAAGTTTCAAACAGGGCAGCTGAAGCAGAATGCTAAGAATTGTCATCTTCCACCTACAACATGAAGGTGAAACTAAAACTGGAAATGGTGTGGATGTGAATTCTCATGCTCACCCCCAGGGACTTAATTCTTCCAGCAGGGCACGCATTACCCAAATCTTTCCAAATGATACCACCAACTGAGCAAGAATGATTTCTCTGACTGCAAGCCTACATGCTTGCTCTGCTTGCTTTCTGTTACATAAATCAGTTCATGATGAAGAAAACTCTGTAAGTAAGCCTTTTGATACTTCAACACCTGGGCTACAGGAATAAATCCTTAAGAGAGAAAAACATTGTTGAGTGAAAATCTCACTGTTAAAAATTTGTTTTAATTGTGTGATCTCAGTGTGTCTTTACTGTGTGCATGGTGATTCCCCAAAAGTGTATACCCTTGGCTCTCCTTTTAGCTGGAATTATGGAAAGTTGTTAAAAACCTGACCTTTTTCCTGGGAATGAACTTCTCATAACTACTTGGCCATGTCTCTCAGCCTGCAGATATTTAAAAGCCTTTATATTTCATCTTGATGTCAGGAAATAGGAAATAATTCCTACAAGAGAAAAACCCTACTCAGGTAAATGATTTGTTAGAGACTAGACATCACAGTTTTCTTCAATTTCAAGAAAACAATCTTGTTTCATTTCTTTTTCATCGTATCCTTGAAGGAAGCACATAATATTTAACATGTTCACTCAAGGCAGATTGTGGAGAGCACTGCATTGTTGTTTCTATTTTTGCAACATTTGAGTTATGTACTAAAGTGTGCTATAAGTGTGGCAAATCCATTTAGTGAAGTTTATATTTTTGTCCTTTTGTTCTTTCTTTGACTTCTGTTCACCTTTTGTTGTGCTTTCACTTAGTAATAGGTATTTTTCTACTGCAATGTATAGAATGGGATGTCCATCATCTAAGTGGTCCATTGTTTATTTAAATATCTGGAAGTTTGTGATCATCCTTTTCAAGTAAGAGTGCTTGTGAAAGGGTGGTAAGTTGTTCTGTTTTTCATAAATTCCCTTGATGTTGTTTATTATCAGCCTGGCTTCAATGTCAGTAAATAGTCAGGGATACATTTGTACTCATGATACTTGTGTCACTCTGCTGAGTACAAGTCCAACAATAGATGATATACCCCAATGTATGCTGTTTTGTTACCATGTTTTAGCATTAATGTTATAATGTTTAAATAAAAGTATAAGAAACATTAAATACTTCATATGTATCCAAAGCTGTATATTCATATATCTGGTAGAAATGTAATAATGTAGCATAATCAGCAATCAACTCTGTATTTCACACCGTAGTTTCATGTGCTGTGGATATGTATATATTATTTGACATTCCAAGTGTCTTCATGCCCCCATTAGTTATCCATTTGAGACTTCATCTATAACTACTGTGTTCTAAGGGAATTATCCAGAGATGCCAAATAATGTACTGAAAAAAATTCTGGGGTGTGTGTGTGTGTGTGTGTGTGTGTGTGTGTGTGTGTGTGTAGAGAGAGAGAGAGAGAGAGAGAGAGAGAGAGAGAGAGAGAGAGAGAGGGAGAGAGAGATGATTATGGTTTTTTGAGCCATGACACATATGTCTAGTCTGAAGAAAAATTTGCAGAGTCTCCTTTTTTTCCTTATTTATATGGCGATAAGATGAGTTTGCCAGTCTCATATACCGCAGACCATTCCCACTGAGACATCACTGATTCTCAAATAAGATTAGTTGAAGTGTGATACAGCTAAAATGTTGTCTTCTTTTCATGTTGTAAACATACTTTTATCCAATGATAATGGAAAGCAGCATCATCTGAATAATAAATCTAATTTGCAAATGAAAATGATATACAGCTGTCACTTCTTTTGGAATGTGTTGGTTTATTCAGAGGACTAAACACTTTCATAACACTTTCTCAGAACCACAAATGAATGCCAATTATCTCACTTGGTAAAGCTGGTTTTTGTTTAAACAAATAATACTACTTAAACACATAATATCCCAAGATATTTTTCTCTTATTCCTTCATTTGTCCTGTGGCATATGTACACACCCACACCGGCACATACATGAATAATTTTAAAACCTAGTAAGTGCCATTGAGGTCACTTGCAGCAAACAATACCATGGATTTCATCTCTAAAATTCACATAAGAGAAGTAGATAATAGACACCTTTGAGTACAATGTCCTCTCATTGTCATATACACAACATGCTGCAGGTAAAAACACAAACACAGTTGAGCATTTTTAAGTGTATAAAATTAAATATTTAAAAAAGCCAATTATTGAGAACATATCTGAGTCAATTTAAAAACATCTCAGCTGGGCTTAGAGGTGTATGCTATAATCCCAGCACTTTTAAGAAAATGGCAGAACAATCTCTCTGAGGTCAAGTTTGTTCTCATAATGAGTTGCAGGACAGCCTTAACAGATTCCATATCTAAAATTATGAATATTTTTCTAATATATTGTAACTGGAAACCTTTGACAACCGTCTAGTGGAGAGTTTTATCACATTCAAGTCATAGGAGCAATGGAGTACTCCAGAGCTCAGTAGTATTCCTATCACCTATATCAGATAGCACAGAAGTACCTATAATTCCAATTTCAGGACATCTGATGCCTCATCTGCCTCCTGGGCACCAGATATGCAAATGATGAAAAGGCAGATATATTTGGGATCCCAGATCATTAAAAAGGTTTTCTTTGTGTATATATTATTTAAAAAACAATTTAAAGTAATTTAGGTGTATAAGCCTTTTCTCTCTGTGTATATACATATATATACCAAATGCATGTCAGGTACAATGGAGACCAGAAGATGGTGGCAAATCCTCCATGTTTGAAGTTACAGAGAGTTGTGAGCTGTCCTTTGGCTGCTGGGAATCACAGGCAGGCCCTTTGGATGAGCAATTATTGCTCTTAGTTGTTGATCCACCTACTCAGCCCCATGAATATGACATTAAAGCATTAAGGTGAGAGTGGCTGACCCTAAGTTCATCTTTACCTCAGCCTGATAATCCATAAGAAATCAAAGATTGATAGCATCAGAAACTAACTTAGACTTTTGTGCTTAAAATGTTTTCAAACCGAAATCTTTAGTAGAATATTACTATTTTAAGGTGTGTTACTTTTATTTATGTTCTATGTGATTAATTCTGAAGCTGTGTTACTGTGCCTATCTAAAATAACTGATGGTCTAATAAAGACCCGAATGGCCAATTAGCAAGGCAGCAGAAAAGATAGGTGTGTCTAGCAGGCAGAGAATATATCCAGGGAGAAATCTGGGAGGAGAGTTTAAGGAGCCAGAGAAGGAGGAAGACTCCAGGGAACAGCCACCCAGCTACATAGCAAGCCATGGAGTAGGACTTACAGAAGTAAGAAAATGGGAAAAACCCAGAGGCAAAAAGGAGGGAGGAATAATCTAAAGTGAAGCAAAGCTGGCTAGAAAGTAAGCCAAGCTAATGCCAAACATTCATAGTTAAGAATAAGCCTCTGTGTGTGATTTACTTGGCAGCTGAGTGGTGGGCCTCCCCCAAAAGAGTTAAAAAAGAAATGTTAAAACACAAATCTACACAAAATGCAGGAAGAGTACAAAAAATTATCAGGATAGACACTGTCAAGATAAGTTATTAAAAAGTGACTGACCGCTTGACCAAAGCAACAAGACTTGAGTTCATCTGAAATGTGGTAAATAGGCAGCCATGGGAGCCCACAAGGACACAGGTCAGCTGTACCCAGCTGGAGTTTATGCCTCCTGTAAGGACAGAAAAGGAACTTGGGGGCATGAAGACCAACTTGTCTGAATGGCATCATATTCTGCTTCCTTAATGCCTTCAAAAGCTTCAGTTAGTGCCCGTGAGTGATGGTGACTCCAGATGATCAGGAGATCCTGAGACTTAAGCAGAAGTCACTCTAAGGTTGGGGCAATCAGGCACTTACAAAGAGATGTGGGGTATGGATGAACTGTTAGGGATGGAGTTCTGGATGTGAGAGCCAGAGGATCAAATGACCAGAGGGCAATAATCAGGGTGTACCCGAGGACAAGCTGGCTCCTCATGTGCTCTCTGTATCTACCCAGCTGTGGTGGGTTAGCCACCTTCAGCTTTCACCTCTTTCATTACTCTTGGCAACTACAGCATAGCTGCCAGTGACAGTACTGTGCATGCTTCCACACAATGGTCCCCACCCCGTCATTCCTCTCACCTGACTAACTGACAGGAGTACAGACATTCTAAAGAGACATGTATGTCTCTCTCTTTGGCTAACAATTAGGCAAACAGTAGATTGAATGAAATTCAAATTTCCCTTGCAATCACATTCTGGGAATAAATAGTCCTGCCAAGGAGAATGTTTCTGCTGAAGAATTATATGCATCCTACCTTAACAAATAATTTGCAGGAGACAGAGAAGCAGAGAATGGGAGAGGGTTTAGGTGATGGGTAGAAATTCATTATATGGCTTGGGTAGCTTAGTTACTTGGATGGCAAGAAGAGTTATCTTCTATTTTCATCCTTGTTCCAATTTAATCACATTGAACACATATCATGTTTTTGATTTTTATAATGAATTTTTTTCTTTCCTATCATTCTCTTTTAAACTTTTTTATTTTAAGAATAGTCTTGCTGGGCGGTGGTGGCGCACGCCTTTAATCCCAGCACTGGGGAGGCAGAGCCAGGCGGATCTCTGTGAGTTCGAGGCCAGCCTGGACTACCAAGTGAGTCCCAGGAAAGGCGCAAAGCTACACAGAGAAACCCTGTCTCGGAAAAAAAAAAAAGAAAGAAGAATAGTCTCACTATGACTCCCTTGCTCGCCTGAAACTCAATAAATAGACTAGGGTTTTCCAAAAGAGAGAGATTTATCCACCTTGTCTGCAGAGCACCTGTATTATAGCACATCACAATAAACTAATTTGGCTCTTTTAATTCACTTATTGAGGATGAGTAACTGAGCCTGGCTGATTAAGTGTAGGTAGAACACAGGCTCTGGTCCTAACTCCTGTAAAAGAAGAAGGGTCCCATCAGCCCTCCTGTCTTACAGTCTGCTGTCTTCCAATTGTGAGCAGTACTGTCTTTATCATTGAGTCTGGTATAATGCATCAAAGGACCTGAACAGAGTTCTGTCCTTATTCTATAGATATTGAAACTCAGGCTCACAGAAATAAGTGGTTTTGAATATAGTTAAGTCTAACTGCTCATTGTCCTCAAACCCCTATTTTAATGACTCACTAAATGAAGTTGAAAAGCAGCCACCTGAGCCAGGCATTGTGGCACAAGACGATAATCATACCACTCTGAAAGTTGAGGCAGGAGTTTCAGGTTTCAAAGTCATCGAAGTTGAGAGTGGTCATTTGTAGGGAGACCCACAAAGTTAAGGGAGACTGGGATTGGCCCAGGTCAATGTCCTTAGTCTTCCCAGAAGCTACAGAACTTCAGGGAATATGGCATGAGCATGTTTTAGCTCAGGGCCTCAGGCTGTCTTCTGTCCCCTCATCAGGGGCACTATCCTGTCTGCAGCCTACAAAACCAGTTTAGGAGCCCTGGAATGTGGCAGTCCCATTCCTCTAGAATTCCAAGCTAACACTCCTCTTGTATTCCACATCAACAGCATTTGTACCAAGTAGGGGCATGTTATCTCATTGTATGTGCATGGGGCTTGGGAAGGACATAAATGCCTTGAGCAGCCCATTATCTAGGGTGGTTGTTCATCTGCCTCTTCCCTACTCACGTCTTAGAGGCCTAGTCACAATGCCAGGGGAGAGTGTTGCAGGTCCAATTAAAGTGATGTGTCCTAGCTCACATGATGGCAAGCAGTCCTTGTTTACCTGGAACAGAAAGCTGAGGGGCTGGCATTGGAAAGCATCATTGGCTCAAGACTCCATGGGTTGGACATCTGCTCCCTGCTCTCTGGGTCACACAGGTCTTTCAACTCTCTTCCCATGTCCTTCAGCTCTCTTTATTTCCTCTTTGTTTCTCCCTGTCCAGTGCACTCGATGTCTCCTCAAATTCAGTAAGCTGTCAGGATAATACAGAACCAGCAGGTAGTGCAGGTAGGATGAAGGAGTAGAGGCTACCTGGTTTGCACTCTGTGGCTAGAATCCAGACTGGTGTGAAAGTTGCTAGGATTCTCCCATTTCAGCCTCTGGACTACCAGTTGTTGTTTTTTTCATACACATGGGCCACCATGCCTGGCCAAAGGAATATTGTCATCAACAAAATTAAGGCTTCCTTTGGCTTATAAGTGAACAAATAACTGAGAGATTATGATATTTGCCAATTATAACTCAGAACTCAGAGCAGCTTATTTCACATAGCCAAATATGTATGATAAAATAGGTATTCATAAAATTCTACTCTAGGTGTGCAATTAAGGGAAAACATGATGAATTTTTGGTTTATATTTCATTATAATCTGAATTGTTTCATAATTTACTTCTTTGGTTTCATCTAATATGTATTTTTCATTGACTCTGGTATTGGATAGGAGAGTCACCTTACAATGAGGCAAGATTCTTTGTTTGCAGGACACTGTCTAGAATTCACACCTGCTTCACAGATGATGTACTAGGCCCAGCTTCCTAAGTGGCTGCAGTTACAGGCATGAGCCACTGTTCCCAATTGCAAATTAACATTTGCATTGGCAACATCTCATAGTTCCCATTTAGAATGGTACAAAGTGGCTTATTTTCTATCATAGGCTAAATGTTAATTTTACATTCTGATAGAGGTTCACATTAGTGGTGACAAATATACAAATATAAAATTAGTGTTTCACCATTTTCTTTGAAAAGCCACTTTAGTTTGGCATGTATGGAAGAGAAAATAATGCCTATGGCCTAGACACACCCTGGGTATATGCCATGTAGCCTCTTAGAATGTTTGGAACAGAATTGAAGAAATCAGAAGGATATCTGAGTTATTTACTAAAGTTATACAGGGCCCAAAAGAGACTTTCACTGATTTTTTATAAAGATTGACTTCAGAATAAACCAATTTCTGAAGCTAGACCAATACAAATTGAATCTTTGGCATTTGAAAATGCTAATTCACAATGCAAAAGTGTAATTTGGTTGTTAAAGGCAAGATCAGTACCTTTAGAGGAATGGTACTGTGATACAGTCAGTATTGAGTCACATAACCATGATGATGTTTGAATAGGAGAGATGATTTCCAGAATCACCTAATTTAATTGTTGCAAACAACATCGCCTAAGAAAGGAGTGTAGACAGGCATTCCTAGAAACAATGTTTTTATAAGAATAATTCAATTAGAAGGCCCCTGCCTTCTGGAGTATACAGAATGTATAGCAAAGGCCAACATTGGACCATTGGATCCAAATTAACAAGGGATTGACAGGATAACCTTTGCCAGCAGGAAATGACTTTAGTGGCCTCTCATAGTCCCCCATATCTAATTTGGGTCAGTTGTTCCCTGTCAACATGGAGGAAATTTCTACCCAGAGCAATTAAAGGACCTATGCCTATTGTAAAAAATCTATACTGCTCTGGATGATAGAACAGCTTTAGAAGATAAAACAAAAATTTCATACGTAACCATCAAGTGAATATTTTTACAGACTTCTATAAATGATCAAATACCAAAGCCAAAGTTATGAATAAATGACATTGTAACTGAAGGTCTTGTAGACACAGGGCAGATGTAACAATAATTGAACCTAAATCTTGGCATCCAAATTATGCTTTTCAAGAGGTAAATGTTCATCTTTTAGGGATTAGAACATTATCTCAGGTAAAATAGAGCATGAGATGGTTCTAATGTAAAGGGTCAGAAAGAGAGCAAAATTAAAGCTATATGTAGCTAATATAGCAATGCATTTATCGGGACAAGATTTGTTAAAGCAATGGAATACCAAGATTAACATTCCTCTGATCTCAGAGACAAACCATAAACTAACATGTTTCTGGGAAAAATTATAAAGAACAGTCACTGACCATTCAGTGTGTACAAAAACAAGGCACAACAGCTGTTGATTTTTAAAAGCTACTGACATCTTTACCTTTAAAATGGCTGACTGACAAACCTGTCTGGGTGGACAGTGGCCTTTGACATCAGAAAAACTACAGGCCTTATAACAGCTGGTACAGGAGCAGCTAAATGTTCAACATGTTGAGGAATTTAACACTCCTTATTATTTTCCTGTATTTGTTATTAAAAAGAAATCTGGAAAATGGAGAATGGTAACCCATCTAAGAACTATTAATAAGGTGACTCAGCCAATGTGCTCTTTACAGCTTGGAATTCCTTTGCCTTCTCTATTACTGAAATGGTGGTCTATTATAGTTATTGCTTTAAAAGACTATTTCCTCATTCTACTTTTACAAGAAAAGAATGAGGAAAAATTTGCCCTCACAGTGTCTAATTATAGTAATTCTCAGCCTAATAAGAGATATCAATGGAAGGTTTTATCACACGGGATGGGGAACAGCCCTACCTTGTGCTAATATTTTGTTTAACAGCCACTGGAAATGCTTTGTGTACAGTTTCCTCCATATTTGATTTACCATTATATGGCTATTTTACTAGCAGATTCAAATGTAGATACTTTAAAGGAAAATGTTTGAAGAAATAAAATTTTGCCTTGTTGGGGGCTACTCCTGAAAAAATACAAAGAGGAGATTTCATTAATTACCTAGGATACAAAATGCATTTACAAAAAATTCAGCCCCAAAAGGTACAAATCAAGAGAGATCAATTGTGGACTCTAACTGGCCTTCAAAATTTCCTGGGAGACAGTAACTAGCTCTGACCCACAATTGGATGAACAACTTAAGAACTAAGAAATTTATTGCAAACCTTACAAGGTGACAAGGACGTAAATAGTTGAAGAGATTATCAGCTTAAGCTGAGAAAGAAATGGCTCTGATAGAAAAGAAATTATAGGATGCACATGTGGATCGTGTAGATCTACAACTTTTTTACGTTCTGGTTATTTTACCTTCTACATATTTCCCTGGAGAAATTTTAATGCAGAGAGATAATAATATCTTAGAATGGATATTTTTACCATATAAACAGAAGAAGAAATTAATGACCTATGTAGAAAATTTCTGAGTGGATTCTAAAATGAAAACTGAGACTTTGCCAGTTAACAGGAATAAACCAGCAGAAATCATAGTACCTTTTACTAATGCTGAAATTTCCTCTTTATCGGCAGAAAATGAACCTCAGCAATGGATTGCAGGGTATTTTTTTGTAGAGATTAACAACAAATACCCCAAAAGCAAAGATTTATCCTTCCTCACATTAAATGGGAGCACCAATTTCTGGAGCTCCAACTTTCTATACTGATGCAAACAAATCAGGAATTGTTTTTTTAAAGTGACTCAAAGCCCTTATGATCCTGTTCAAAAGTCAGAATTATATGCTATTTTCATGGTATTAGATTTCCCAGAACCGCTTTATATAGTTACTGACTCTCACTCTGCATAAAGAGGTGTTTTACATATTGAAATTTAACTTCAGATGATAGAGACTTGATTTTGTTATTCAGTTACAAGTAATAATGATAAGTTGAAATCATCCCTTATGTATAACACATGTTAGATCCCATATGGTTCTATCAGGCTCTCTAGCACAAGTTTTTTATGAAACTGATCAACTATTGGTAGGAAATGTACTAGAAACCTCAGAAGTTCATTTAAAACACTATGTCAATGGCAAAGGTTGTAAAAGGGTTTTCCCACCACTTGATAGAAAGTCATAGAAAATATAAGAAAATGTCCTGCTTGTTCCTTGTGTTACCAAATTCCACTATCTGTAGGGAGTAGCCCAAAAGGGTACTCAAACAAATGAAATTTGGAAAATGGACGTGTTTCATTTTGCAAAGTTTGGAAAAATAAAATGTGTCTACCACAGTATAGATACATATTCAGGATTTCAATTGGAAATGGCTTTGAGTTCTGAAGAGGCCGATTCTGTAATCACACATTTGTTAGAAGTTCTGCCACCATGGGGATACCTGTACAAATTAAAACTGAAAATGCTCCAGAATATGTGTCTAGTAAAATGAAACAATTTTATGCATATTACAACATAAAACATATTATAGGTATGCCAAAGATGTAATCACACTCCAAAAGATACGCTTAATAAACAGGAAGGGGTAATAAAGACCCCAGAGATAGATTGCATAAAGCTTTAATAACTTTGTTTTCCAAATGCTAATGAGGAATGACAGCTGCAGAGAGACATACGGCAGTAGAAACTCCTGCTGAATTAAATAGCCTGTATACTTTAAGCATGTGTTGATCTCTGTGATTTCTTAATCTTGCAAGTAGTTTTTAATTTCCTGTTTACTCTGGTAATATTATATCCTTCTAAGTTCTCTGGAGTTAAAGACTAGATGTTTATAGTTTTCCTTTTGAATAAATTCAGAAAAGACACTCATAAAAGAGGTGTAAAGTGTATAAGGTTGAGAGACATAAAAAGATAGTTTTGGGTTTGTAATGCAAGTTAGGCTAGAAGGAGAATTAGGTAGCACACTTTAGAGTCACCAAGATAGGACATATAATGGGAGTGTTTTCTCTTAATTTGTCAAATGTTAATGAACTAGAAATGGTGAATGTAATTATTGCCTTATATATTTATATATAGTTATTGTATTTATTGTATATATTGTTTCTGTGTTCATTAAAACCTTCACTTTGTATTTAGGCAAAAAGGGAGAAATGTTGTGTGATATTTTGTTTGTGTTTAGACAAATAAGCTTGCCTGGACATCAAAAGGTAGAGTTTAGCCTAGTTAACCACAGAATCTTGGTGTGGATAGCTCATGCCTTTAATACCAGGCTTGGGAGGCTCTTACCTTTAATCTCACCACTGGAGAGGCTCAGGCCTTTAATGCCAGCACTCTGGAATCTCATGACTTTAATCTTACCAGGAAGGTGGAGAAAGGAAGTGATAAGGTAGGGTGGAGACAGGATTACAGCCCTTTTGGTCAGAGGATCTGGAAAGGTAAGAAGTCACTGGTGGCTACTCCTTTGCTTCTCTGATCTTTCAGGTTTTAACCCAATATCTGGCTCTTGGTTTTTATTGCTAAGACTAATTAGGGTCATGATTCAATTATTTTAATTAGGATCTTGTAGTTCTTGTTTAAAGGAACTTGTTATATTTGTGTTTTTTTTTTCATCTAAAAATAGTGTTTTACTTATAATTAATTTAAAACTTGTTTTAAATTCTGAGCAAGGCAGACATTTGGGAAGATACTAGCTCCATTTTTCAGGCCACAAACTGAAGCCATTCCCCCTTATCTTAGATCAAGGGCCTCACATATTAGGGAAACACTCTAACACTGCCTTGGGTTCCCTCATTTAAGCATGGTACCCACGAGCATTTCTCCATGACTACGAGGCATTTTTGGTTACTTCATCTCCCAGTGCTCTACAACAGCTGTTACTGACCTCAGGCGGATTCTAGAATCCACTGACCTTGTAACCAGTATGTTCTGAGGCACTGTTAAATTTTTCTTTCCTTTTTTCCCTTGAGACAGGGTCTCACTGTGTATCCCTAGCTATCCTGGAACTTGCTCTGTACACCAGGCTGGGAATGAACTCAGAGATCTGCCTGTCTCTGCCTCCCAAGTGCTGGAATTAATGGCATGTGCTACCAGCACACGACTTTGGCTCTTGCCATTATTTCTAATTCAATTTCACAGTGAGCCAAGGTTACAGAATATCTGGAGGGAAAACAATGGCTAAGAAAGTAGACCACTGATGTGGGTTTTTTTTTATTTGTTTGTTTGTTTTTTTGAGACAGGGTTGTTCTGTGTAGTTTTGGTGCCTGTTGTCCTGGAACTCCCTCTGTAGACCAGGCTAGCCTTGAACTCACAGAGACCCACCTGCCCCCAAATGCTGGGATTAAAGGTGTGCACCACCACCACCTAGCCCCTGGTGTGGGTTTTAAGGAAAGGCTGATAGGGGAATTTCCAAGGCCATCCTGAAACCCAGGGTGAAATTTAATGGGCAATTCCTGGATACATTTTTGTTTGAGCAGTTTCTGTGTGTGTGGCCCTGGGTGTCCTGGTACTCTGTAGAGCAGGGAATTCAGGAGCTCTGCTACCTCTGTCTCCCAAGCACTGGGATTAAGGGGGTGTAACACAAGGCCCAGTTTATCACTAGTTCTAACAGGAAACAACCAAGACTAAATTTTAGGCTCTTCTAGCACAGAATGCTAGACTAATGCACATAAAAGCAGGCTGTCCTCACGTAAGAGGCACGGGTGCCAAGAGGGTGTGTCTCAGCACCATGGAGTTCCGAGCACAGTTGGGAGTGTGTGTATGGTTATGTGTCTTCCTAGCGTAGACAATCCCCATCTTAAACAGCGGGTCAGGGTTCAAAGGGCACCACACCGACTCAGGACAGGTACGCCTGACCAAAGCTGACACTGACGTCACACCATGGCCTCACAGCACAAGACCGCACACCGCTTTTGTCACTTCCTAACCATATTTCATGTGTGAGGAATAAGTTCCCAGGCTGGGGGTGCACACACCTGTAATCTCAGCATCTAGGAGGATGAGGTACGATTGCTATGGAGTTTAAAGCCAGCCAGGATTGGATACAATGAGACTCTGTCCTAAACAAATAAAAAAAAGCCACCTGCACTGACAAAAATAAAATAAAAAGTAAAAACAACTCTTTTCTTCCAAACTCAAGTATGCCCCTGGTCTGGTCCATTGCGTTAGTCTTGGAAGCAGTGGGGGGGGCGGGGATGTTTGGACTATTTGCCCACCCAACATTAAACACCAAGATATCAGACAGGGTAAAGCAGGGCAGCCATTTTTCCATGGAACTGGGCTGTGCTGAGGTTCACAATGCTCGGACTCCCGTCTTTCTCCCGGCCTCTTCCTTTCAGTGTTGGAAGGCAGAAAACAATCTTCTCTGAAGATACTTGGTCATCTTAAATACAAAAGCACTCTTCCAGTGCACTGTGGTTCTGGAAATCCTGGTCCCAGTCTAGTTCAGCTGGCGGATGAGCTGATTGATACGTTCACCCGATAGCCAGGAGAACCCATCTCCTTGAGGAACCCCACCCTGTTCTTGGTAGTATGCCGGGCCATGGAGAGGCAGAAAGGGCACAAGAATGAGGAGATCTCCTGGAAATGCTTCCCCCGGAAGGTGATTTCATGGATGAGGTCTTCCAGGCAAATGACACCAAATCTCCCCAGGTGCTCCTCAATCACTGTGTTGTCTGTCACAGCGACAGTCTTATTGTTAATCCTTGCTTGTGCACATTCCCGGACAGACTTCAGATTTGGAAGGTCTGAAGGTCACATATCCCCAGGTCACATAAGGCTCCACTGTGTTCACACTCTGAGGGGTGACATGGCCAAAGACACCACTGAACAATTTCTTCAGGAGAAGTTTTGCTATGGTCTTCTGTACCAATAAACTCACTCCCTCTGTCCTTTCCATGGGAATAACGAAGGCCAAGGAATGTTTATCAGGCACTTCCAATGCATGAGGTTTCACTTCTAGTTGCCGGACATGCATGTATGAATGATTCCAGTCGCTTAAACCTGAATTCTTTTGATTTCCCCTCCCTCTTTGCCAAAAGGGCCTGCTTTGCCTGGGTTGCTTTGAGAGCCTGAGAGGCCTTCCTCTTTTTCAGGAGATTTTCCGGAACCAAAGAGATCATTTTTCTCTCCCTTCCTCCACCATCTTTCCGGTGATACAGCTACGGCTCAGGCGCGGATAGAGAGGCCCGCTCTATGGCTCCTTGATCATAGAGATGCCGCTCTCGCCCACTCTGGACGACCCAGGCCAGCTGGGATCCCTTAGCAGCTGTGAGCTTCCACGGAGTCGTCTTACTAGCCCTGAATCCAGCCAAAAAATTTCCAGTTTCCTTCGCATCCCTGCCAAGCTGTCTAGAGTCTATGACATTCATCAAGATCCAGCCCTTTTCAGTTAGGCTGTGGTGTCTGGAAGGGCGCTTGGCTGTGAACAGGAAATGCTCAGGAACTTGTTAAATTTGTGTGTTTCTGTTTGTGCCTTTCATCAGTGGTGCTGTCCATATTGCATTCCTCTTATTAATTATAGGTTTAAGAATGTATTATTTTTTCAGAAAATGATGGACTTACATGTAATTTTGTATTTTGAAAATTGGCTAACATATTATATTACTTTCTAGAAATTTGTTGTTTGAGGGGAACTTTCTTTCTTTTTCTTTTTTTGAGACAAGGTTTCTCTGTGTAGTCTTGGTGCCTGTCCTAGATCTCACTCTGTAGACCAGGCTGGCCTCGAACTCATAGAGATCCTCCTGACTCTGCCTCCCAAGTGCTGCAATTAAAGGTGTGCACAACCACTACCCAGCCCTGGGCTTCCCTGTTCTCATTTCTTGGCATATCTGTTTTTTCCAATTGTTGCTGTTTGCTTGTGTTTTTTTTTTTTTTATAATTGATATGGTTTATACATTGATTTTGAATTGTTAAGTATTCTTACACATTATTTTTTTGGTGTCTTAGTTAGATTCAACTGTCATTGTTACATATCCTAGCATGATCTGAGGACTATCAGTTGAGGGCTGGCATAGATCAGAATCACCTGTTGCTATGCCTGAGAGATTATACATTTATTGTTTGAGTAGGAAGGTCCAATCACTGAGTGTGGCAGTATCTCTAAGCAAGTGGCCCAGACTTGATAAGAGAGCTAGCTGAGCATAAGACCGTAACCAGGCAAGAGAACACATCAATAAGCAATGTTTTCCAATGTTTACACCTTCCATTACTAGCCATGCCTTTTTCTTGAGTTCCCTCAATGATTGGATGTGCCCTGGCAGTGTCAGCAAAGTAACCCTGTCTATCACCTCAATTGCTTTTGGTAAAAGAATTTAATCACAGCAACAGAGAAAATTTTTAGAACAAAAATGGCTACCCTTAAAAAGAGGCTGTTGCTGTAAGAATCTGAGAATAATGTATTTTGGAGATATGCAGTAGATATACAGGACTTTGGATATCAAAAGCCATTGTAAACTCTACACAGATCTTAATGGGCCATTCCAAGAAGATCTGGAAAATGAGTGTTGAGAGTAATTTATATAGTGGAGGTCAAGGTCATGAGAATGCAGTGGGAAATAATCTCCACAAAAAAAAAAAAAAAAACACATGCTAGAGGTCATGTACTTTGAATGAGAATGGCCCCCATATGTTTAGACATTAGAATGCTTGCTCCTCATTTAGTGGGTTGATTGAGAACATTAGGGGATATGGAATAGGTGGAGGAGGTGTGTCATTGGGAATGGACTCTTGTTTGCTGCCTGCTGCCTTCAGATCAGGATGTAAACACTTAGGTCCATGCTTTCCTACTGCCATCTTTCCTGCAATGATGATAATGGACTTGAAAGAATAAAAAGAGAAAGGTGAAGTGGGTACTTTTGGTGGGCCCTGCCGCAGTGTGCCTGCCACTAAGCAAACACACCACAAGCAACAAAGTTGGTGCAAGGGGTTTATTGGGGAGGGTGAGAGTGAATGTGTGAAGGGCCATGTCTGAGTGGAGACATGAGAGAGGCAGACAGGCAGACAAGAGGAAGAAAGAAGAGGAAGAAGAGAAGCATGAGAGGCAAGAAGAGACAAGAGAGGAGTAAGAGGCAAGAGAGACAAGAGACAAGACAGGTGAGAGGAGGCAGAGAGGAAAGAGAACGAGCTGTGCCTGGTGGGCACTTTTTAGGGGTGCACATATCACATCCTGGTGGTGGAAAGGCCCTGGCAGCAGGTGATGACTTAGCTTATCTACTTTGACAGCAGAAGCAGGCTGCTGCTGTGGTGGACACTAACAGGACTAATCCTCTGAGAAGTGTAAGCAATCTCCCAATTAAAAGCCTCCTGTTTTAAGAGTTGATTTGACAATTTTCCCCTCACAGCAGTAAACCAGTAACTTAGCCAGGCCATTTGTATATTATCCTAGCAAAGAAATCTGTCTGTATTCTGCCCAAGTACTGAGAAACTGAGGCAGAATTAAAAAGTAATGACTTCTTTGACAAAACATTGAGTCAGTGATACAGTTAGTACTTATGATTCACGCAGGTCTATAGTGAAAAAGAGCAACAAGTAAGGCAAAAAGAAATGAAACATGCAGTTTGTAGAGAAAAACAAGTCATTTTAGAAGGAAAGAGAAAAGGAGGATGAGCCCTTTTGTTTCTGGGCCCATTCAGTAGGATATGGCATTGCAGGAGAAATGCCTACTAACATTTATTCAGAGAGACACAGAAACAGATCAACAGTATTGAGTATACATCAGAGAAACAGTATCAGCAATTACTAACTTTATCAAAGGGCAGACAAGCTGGGTATGGAGGCTCATGCCTTTAATTGAGAACTCAGCTTTAGTTGTCAGTCACATACTAAACAGAGGCAGTAATTTTCAAGGTTAGTGACATTAAAGAGAAGACACCTGTCCTTCATTGTAAGCATAGGAAAGGTGTCCTAATAATAAGACTCACTCAGCCAAGTCTTCAATTTATGGAAGTAAAAGGGAAGCCAATTTGTAGGTACAAAAATCACCCTCCTACAACACATGTTGTTGCTCTGTCCCAAGTTGGACGATTCCATTCATAGCCAGATCCCCATATGGTTGTATCATCTGAATGATACTTTTTTTTTTCTTCGAGACAGGGTTTCTCTGTGTAGCTTTGTGCCTTTCCTGGATCTCGTTCTGTAGACCAGGCTGGCCTTGAACTCACAGAGATCTGCCTGCCTCTGCCTCCCGAGTGCTGGGATTAAAGGCGTGCGCCACCACCGCCCGGCTTGAATGATACTTTTTATATTAAAAAGAAAGAAGCAAATTTAAATGTCATGGATTCCTCCTGTATGGTCTCAGTTCTACACTGATGCAGACATCTATGTTTGAGAGTGAGAACCCCATTGAGGAGATCCTGAGAATGCATTGCATGAAGCTGTGAGGATGAAGCCTGGGTTGCATTTTGAGACACAAGATGTTGAGATACCAAATTATGAGGTATTTTTCATGGAGAGCTGTATATCACAAGCAGAACAAGCTAAAGGGAGAGAGAGATGTGTGAGAAGTTACAGGCATGGAGCTTTTTAAGCTTTTTGAAACTGAAGATCTAGGTGTCTGAAACAGAGCTGCAGGAATTGGTGTTAGCCCTGCTGGGTTAGAGTTTTTCTTTGGTTGAAATGTTCCTCACTGTGTCTGCTGCCCTCTCCACTGGAAGGGAATGTACATTGTGTGCTGTTGTGTGTTGGGAAGACAGAGTTGGTTTGTTGATCATGTGAGACACTGCAGTCATGAGGGCATTGCACTACCCTAACTAATGATGGTATTCATAATAACCTAACTAAAGTGCCATTTCAAAGAACAGGGGGAAAAATGAACATTTAACGTCCAGATGTCTTAATTCTACAGGAACAGTACCTGATGATGGATGGGCTCATCTTAACAGGGAGCTGGGTTAACATTGAACAGAAGGTCACCATGTGGTCTGCTGACAATTTGACTTGTGACTTCATCAGGAAGGATGCAGTCATGGGACTTGGCAACCATTTTGCTAATGGTTTCACAAAACAGATAAATGAAATGTAAGTTCTTGGTTACTGAAACCACTTGCCATAAACCAAAATGATGACAACCATAAACTTCCTGGTACACTGAACCTTCAGAATATTACCTCATTTATACTAAGAAGGTGATGCCAGATTTTCATGGTGTGTGTTTGCTTTATTTTTGACACTTTGCTTTACATAATATATTTTCTGGCTTCCACAGAGACTGAAGAATTTTCCTAGCCAAGTGTCTCCAAAACTAGCTAACTATCAAAGGAAGGGGATGTTTTAAAGTGTTTAAACTTGAAAGACTCATGGGAACTTGCATCATCTAGGGCTGTTCTTGGGAAAGCATATATCCCAAAGGAATGAGAGGAATAGATTCCTGGGTATCAGACAAGCACCTACCCCTGTCAGCTATGACAGCTGGAGGCTACATATGCAGGTATTCTGGGGCAGACACAAAAGTGGACAGCAAATGGACCAAAGAAGTCCTGGGTACTCTAAAGAGATAGAATAATAAAAACAGGATGGTGTTATTGGCAAAAAACAGACAGGTAGATCAATGGATTCAAATCAAAGACCCTGATATTAATCCATACACCTGTGAACACCTTGTTTTTGACAAAGAAGCCAAAATTATACAATGGAGAAAATCATCTTCAACAAATGGTGCTGGCATAACTGGATGTTAGCATGTAGAAGAAAGCAAATAGATCCATGTCTATTGCCCTGCACAAAACTCAAGCCCAACTGGATTAAATGCCTCAGCATAATTTCAGTTATATTGAACTGATACAAGAGAAAATAGGAAAGAGCCTTGAATACATTGGCACAGGAGACAACTTCCTGAATAGAATAGCAGTAGCATAGACACTGAGATTGACAGTTAATAAATGGGGCCTCATGGACCTGAAAAGCTTCTGTCAAGACAAAATGGCAGCCTACAGAATGGGAAAAGATCTTCAACATCACAACTTAGAGGGCTGATCTCTAAAATATAAGAACTCAAGAAACTAGACATCAAAAATATAATCTATTTAAAAATGGTACAGAACTAAACAGAATTCTTAACAGAAAAATCTCAAATGGCTAAGATACATTTGAAAAAATTGTTCAACATCCTTAGCCATCAGGGAAATGGAAATCAAAATGAGTCTAAGATTCCCTTTTACATGAGTCAGAACGTCAAAGATCATAAACTCTAATGATAACTTATGCTGGAGAGGATGTGGAGCAAGGAGAACTCCCCTCGATTGCTGATGAAAGTGCAAACTTATACATATACTTTGGAAATCAGTATGGATAGGAAGCATGTATGTTTCAAAGGCAGAGAATCAATACATCTAAGTTGTTGGTATTATTTGGAAAATTTAGAAAATGCCACACTGTAAAGGAAAGTTGTCACTGGTTGTGGGCTTTGGGGTTTTAAATCCTCACACTACTTTCAGTTCCCACTCTGTGCTCCAAACTTCAGGTTGAGGTTGTGAGCTCTGAGCTTCCTGCTTTAGCTGTTATGTCTGACACTTGTTTCCATGCCTCTCTCATGATGATACTGTTTCACTCTGGAACCATAAGCCAAATTAAGCTCTTTTATAGGTTGCCTGAAACACTGTGTTTTATCACAGGAAGAGAAGACACTAGTATACATCCATAAAGTTTATTCTGGATAATTGATGGGAAATGTGATATCTAAAAGGTTTGCCTTACTAACTAAATTCTCAGGGCTTTTGTCCATGGGTTTGTATGTGCAGACAAAATAAAGAGGGACATCATAACCCTTGAGTAGGTTGTTGACACTTGTCAGATATTTTTCTCAATAATAATCTTGTGTAACTAAATGTAAATATGTTAGCTAAAGATCTTACCAAACCCTGTATACTCATAGATTACCCTCCAATAGGAGTTCTCTCATTTCATCAAAGACTACAGTGATTTATGAAGGCTTTAACACATTCATTCCACACTTCAGGCTTTACTCATAGATGAACTTGTTCATGGATTCAAAGGCTATGATGAAATACAAAGTCTTTATGACATCGATTACATGCGAAGGGTTACTATCTAATGTGAGTTACTTCATGCCTTTGAAGGTAATTGTGACATGCAAAGGCTTTTACCACATAGCTTTCATTCGTAGGGTTTCTTTCCCAGATGAGTTCTTTTATGAATTTGGAGATGGCTTTCTTGTGAAAAGACTTTCCCACATTGATTGCATTAATTGGGTTCTTTTGTGTATTTGGAGGCTACTGTGCTGTGGGAAGGCTTTCCCACATTGACTACATTGCAGGATTTCACTCCAGTATGAGTTGTTCTATGAACTTGGAGATGACTGTTGTGAAAAGGCTTTACCACACTGATTACATTCATAGGGCTTCTCTCCAGTATGTGTTCTTTTCTGTATTTTGAGACTAGTATGTTGTTAAAAGGCTTTACTTTATTGATTACATTCCAAGGTTTTCTCCAGTAGGACTTCTTTCATGCCTGTGAGGATTGCTTTCATCTCTATAACTTAACGTGACAGTTTTATCTAATACCAAAGATGAATCAGATATTAAGGTTTACCATATTGTTTACATCCACAGCATTACTCTTTATTATGGGCTCTATTGTGTGTTTGAAGATACCAGTGATTGTTAGAGCCTTTAGTACATGGATCACTTTTATAGCATCCTTGTTCATATGAGTTTTTTTTTTCATGTAATTGAAGAAAACTGGAAGAACTCAGAGCTTTACCACACTGATTCCATTTATAACATTTTCCTTTGTGGTCAGTTACACTACATTTGCAAAATGAACCAGAACAAATAGAAGAGTTTACACTCTTTTTGTATTTAAAGGTCTTTTCTGTGGTGTGAGTATGTTGATGTGTTTCCAATGAGGTTTGAAAAGCAATTATTTGTAAACTTATATCACATTCAGAAAGGTTATTCAAAGTAGGGACTACTACATGTCTTCTAATTGTTCTTGGTAAGAGAGAGATACATTGCTTCTTTTCATATCATTTATGCAACATTAGCATGTTTCCACAGGGATTTATACTATACCATTACAGAAAGAATAACAAAAGTTTCCATATTGCATTCCTAAACTGTATTTTTGTTCCTCATAGAGATGTGGTATAGATATTCTGCTTTTCCTCAACAACCTTCTTACTTCTCATAAACTGACTCTATCACAAAATTTTGGTTACTCACCACAAGTTACATTAGCTTTACAAGGTAGTATTTGGTCATTAGAAGATTTTGAAGATATACTTATCTCCCAGTGCACAAGTATGCCTTTTCCTATACCTGAGTAATATGGAACTATATGTATTAACAGTTCTATAATCTAGTTCTCATGAGGCTATGATTAAAATGGTGATATCTGTTAAGGCATTATTTGATTGTCTTCTTTCTGAGAGGAATGCCTTGCAAACAGAGATCATCTACTTAACATTGAGATACACAATGATGTGAGAATTCAGGTAATCATCAATACACTGAAAGCTGTGCTCATTTACACTGTTGTTTTTCCATAAAATTTCCAGGGCCAATTAAAAATTTTTATATGGAATTCAAGGCCAGCCTGGTCTACAAAGCAAGTTCCAGGACAACCAGGATTTTACACAGAGAAACCCTGTCTTGAAATACCAAATTAAAAAAAAAATTCTTCTTTGGGATATTTGTATTATCTTTCATCATAAAAGTTACCTTCCATGTCTTCTAGATCAATGTCCTTTAATATTGTGGTCTTCTCATTTGTACCCTAATATATACCAGAAAATGTCTGATTTATTATTGGAAACTATGCAAAATTTAAATTTCTTTATCCAGTTTTGTGGTGATATTTTATTTGTGCTCTAACAAATAAAGCTTGCCTGAAGATCAAAGGAAAAAGCCAGCCATTATATTAAACATAGAGGCCAGGCAGTAGTAGCACACACCTTTAATCCTAGCATTTGGGAGGCAGATCTTCATCCAGATCTCTGTGAGATCAAGGCCATACGGAAACAGAGCCAGGTATGGTGGCACACATCTTTAATCCCAGCCCTAGTTAACTTAGAAGTCTAGAGGTCTATACACACAGACAGAATGTGATAGAGCTGGGCAGAAAGAGGAAGTGATGTGGCTGGGTGGAGAGAGGAAGTGAGATGGCAGGGCACAGAAATGCATACAGGTGGGAGTATATAGGAAGTAGCTTGCTCTTGGGCTGAGGATTTCCTAGCAGTAACAACATGGCTGGCTTCTTTCTGCTTCTCTGGTCTTTCAGCTTTCACTCCAATATCTGGCTGTAGGTGTTTTTGTTTTGTTTTGTTTGTTTGGGTTTTTTTGTTTTGTTTTTTACTAATAAGATTATTTAGCAATTCGTGTTACACAGTTTACCTAAAAATCATGCCTGACTCATTCACCACATTCTTCCCCTTTATAGACTGAAATTACAGTAGAGCATGAAATACCAAAAACTGTTGTCCCCTTGTTTTAAATGTTGAAGGAAAATCCACAGTCTTACCTGTAGGAGTGAGGTTCAGGTAGGTCTCCAGCATAACATCTCTGTGGAGACTCTACTAAGAAGGATCCAGTAAAGCCCATTCCTCCCAAGTGAAGTTGATAAGCACATCATCATAGGTGATAATATAATCACCAAGTCAGTTTAGAAGGAAACTGAAAAGGAGGTTCTCATGTGTCATTTCTTGGCCATTTGAATAGAACTTCCCTTTCCAAGAGAACTGACTATTAACACACATAGAGAGACAAGCAAAGAAATCAACATACTAAGTACATGTCAGAGAAACTGTATGAACAATACTAACTACAAAGAAAGATGGGCAAGCTTTGTGTATTGTCTAATACCTTTAATCCTAGCACTCAGGAAGCAAAGGCAGGTGTTGGAGTCCAGCCTGGTCTATGAAGTGAGTCAGGATAGCCAGACTTACATATTTGGACCCTGTGGCCCCTCAAAAAGATAACCAGCCAAAGAAACAAAAAACAGGGTCTCACTGAAGTTCTGACAAAGAGATATACATTTATTCCATTTCTGTATTTAGCTCCCAGAAGCCTGAAGTGTCACAGTTTAAACTACAGTTAATAAGATCTCACTGAAAGGAATGCATGTTTAACCCATTAGTCATGCACAAATGAAAATATAATCATTGTTAGTAGATTAAAAAACAGGGCATGAGAGATGACTCAGTAGTTAAGAACACCTGCTGATATTGTAGAGGACACAGGTTCACTTGCCAGAATCACATAGCTCACAACTGTCCATAACTTCAAGTTCAGGGGTTCTGAGACCCTCTTCTGACTACTAGGAGCACCAGGCTCACATGTGGTACACATCCGTGCATGCAGGCAAAATACTCATATTTATTTAAAAAATCAAAGTATATGCAACAAGTAGAAAGAATGTCACCCACAATCTAATGACACAGGATCCTCAGGCATTGTTAATGTCATGAACATATGACATCCAAAGAGATAAAAAATAATATCCTCTGCCAAACTTTAAAAGTCAAGATGTTGTTGAAGCTTGGCACAACAGCACATGCTTGGCATGTACAAAAACCTACATTCCTGGTCCACCAGCCAATAACATAAAAATAAAAAACCTGGGTGTGTTGACACAAACATTTTTTTTAAGTAAGAGATTTTCTATTCGTTTTACATATCAACCACAGATTCCCGAGTCCCCCCTCCTCCCACCCCCTACCTTCTCCCCCAAACCACCCCCCATTCCCACCTCCTCCAAGCAAGGTCTCCCCTGGGGAGTCCAGAGAGCCTGGTACATTCAGTAGAGGCAGGTCTAATTCCATGAGGTGCCTTTTTTGACACTGGCTTCCTTTTGCTGGCTGTGTGTGTTGCATGTCAGGTGTCCCTACCTCACAGTTGTTGTCGCCTGTGTTTTACCTGGTGGTGGGATGAGTGAGGGCCCTGGTGGCTTTTTGTGGAAAGGCTCTGTATTTGGGCACAAACATTTAATATGAGCACCTGAAAAGGAGAGTTAGACAGATCTCTGAGTTTGAGACCAGCTTGGTCTCAAGAACTATTTTCAGGACAGCCAGTGTTATACTGAGAAACTTTGTCTTCAAAAGCAAAAGCAAAATAACAAAGAAATAAATAAAACAAGCATCCAAAATGGCATAGCAATGAAAAGCAATTGCTTCTACTATATCTTATGCTATTTAGGGATAAAATCTATAATGATGGTGAATCCATAACAGCGAGAGAAAGAAACTGGCTCATCAATTTCAACCCCAAGAAATTAGACACAATGAATAGAAAATAGGGTGAGGCAATAGACATTCAAATCGCATCCCCAGTGAGGAACTTCCTCCAGAAAGGCTGTTCCTACTATAGATTCCATAAGCACTGCTAAAAAAGCCACCAAATGAGAGCCAAGTGTTCATAAACATATCATCCTATATGGAGGTTTATATTCACTCAATCACATGCTGTCCCAGGTCACTATAGACCTATGGTCATCCCATGATGAAAATGTATTTAGTCCGTGCATCTCCCCTAGAGCTCTCCTTGTCATTTAGCCTCCCTGGGTCTGTGGATTGTAGTGATTATCCTTTACTTAACAGCTAATATTCAGTTATTAGTGAGTACATATCATGTTTGCCTTTCTGGACCAGGATTGGCTCTCTCAGGATGATTTTATAGTTCCATCCATTGCCTGCAAATTTTATTATGTCAGTTTTTAATAGCTGAGTAATACTCCATTGTGTAAATGTACCACATTTTCTTTATCATCAAGGTGAGAGACATCTAGGTCGTTTCCAGTTTCTGGCTATTATGAATAAAACTTCTATGAGTATAGTTGAGCAAGTGTCCTTGTGGTAGGATGGAGCAACTTTTAGGTATATTCCCAAGCATGGTATAGCTCAGTCTTGAGGTATATCAATTTCTACTTTTCTGAGAAACCCTCATATTGATTTTCAGAGTGGCTGTACAAGTTTACATTCCTACCAGTAATGAAGGAGTGTTGTTCTTTCTCATCATCCTTGGCAGCATGAGCTATAATTTGTGTAATTGAACTTAGCCATTCTGATAGATGTAAGATGGAATCTCAGAGTACTTTTGGTTTGCATTTAACTAATAGCTAAGGATTTTCAACATGTCCTTAAGTGTTTTATAGCCATTAGAGATTCCTCTATTCAGAATACTCTGGACCTGTACCCAATGTTTTAATTGGATTCTTTGGGTTGTTGATATCTGTCTCACCAAGGACACAAGGTGTCCTGACTCTGCCTTGGTGAGCTCAGAATCCATGCAGGGCTGCGTAGTCTCCAGGCCCTAGTCTTCCATCTATCAGGCTGTGCGGTGGGGGCTGTGTAGGCTCCAGACATGCCAGGAGTCCTCTGAGGTTCTGGGTCCCTTCTCAGGGAGCCAAAGCCCTGCTGCAGTTTGCTCCCCACAGCTTCACCTGGCCAGGGCTATCCTGGGGACCAGGCTGTGGCAGGAGTCCTAAGAGTGCAGGACCAGGTCCTTGATCTAAGGGCTCCATGGAGTTGTGGCCTTTCAGCATTTTTCCTGCAGCCAGTTAATATGAGAGGACTTTTGTCAGCTGGACTGTCCCAGCTCTCTGGTCCCAGGCACTAGCTGCCCCAGGATTTGCCTAGACCACTGTTGTTCCGAGGCCCCACCACACCAGTCTCTACCCTGTGTGCCATTTTTTTTTTGTACCCTATTTCACTCTCTAGGGATCTCTCTGTAGGACGAGCTCTCTAACCATCCTGATTTTAGATATGTACCTTTTGCTGTCTCACCACCTCTTCCCCTCAAGGCATTTATTTTCCTGAGTGCCATTCTCTAGGCTATTGGATGGAATCCGAATTCCCACTTAATCACTGTGTACTACCCTCCCCTCCCTGAGCCTTTTCTGTGTGTTTGTTGCTGGAGATGGAGCCTAGAGAATGGATACTAAGGAAGTGCTCTGTCATGAGCCCACCCTCTGTGTAACAGGAGCATCCATGCTGATTCCAGCTGCCTAGGTGGCCAGGTTCTTCCCAGAGGCAAAGAATTGAATGCCCAGGGAGCAAGAAAGGAAGGATTCACATCTCTTGAAGCAAATGCATTCTATCAGAATGGTGAGGTCTTCTGAGCAGGGACATTTGGGGGTGGTCTTTGAGACTGTCCTTTTATTGGGCCCTGGGTCTGTCTTCCCATTGATCCTCTCTGCCTGTATTCCATCCCTAGCCCTGGCAGCCTTGGACTGGATGAAAGTAACCAAGGCAAGAGGTCCTGGTTGAATGAAGACCCTTTTAGAAGTATTCTCCTCCTTAAGTGGGAAGTTACTTTCTGTTTTCCCTCTTCACCCTCTTCCCTGCCTGCCTGCCCCTCTCATCTCCTGACTCCCAGGCTTGTTTCTTTCTCTTTTCTCTTTTGAGGCATGGCTTCACCCTGCAGCCCAGGCTGACTATAGCCATCCTTCTACCTCAGCCCTCTAGCACTGAGATTTATAAACATGAACCACCCTCCTCATTTCCTGCAACTTTGCTTATTGGTTATTTCAGTCAGTCTGTGTCCTTTGGAGCATGCAGGCCATTGATATTTAAAATTACTGAAATGTATTTCAGTAGTGGTAATGGTGTTGTTGATTTTTGGTAGTTTTCTTCCTCTCTGTGGTTATTTTGTGTTTTAAAAATTAAGACTTGGTATTTATTCCCACAGTCTCACTCTCTGCTGTGCTCAATCTTCTCTTCGGGGAGAAATAAAGCTTCTTATATTTTCTCTAGCTTTTAGTTTGTTGCATATAACTTGGTTACACTGTTTATGTCATGGAATGTTTTTCATTCTCCTTGAATCATCACAGTTTTGCTGGGCATATTATTTTAAGTTGTGGTCTTTAAGACTTAGAATGAAAAAAAAGAAAAAAAAAAAGACTTAGAATGCCTTGCTCCAGGCTCTTCTGAATTTCAGTTTCCACTGAGAAATCAGCTGTTATTCTGATATATTTACCTTATATGTAACTTGCATTTTTCTCTCACTCTTTGCAATATGCTTTCTTTGTTATGTGTACTTAGAGTTTTAGCATACCCTGGGGATTTTCTTTTCTGGTCCTGACTATTTGGTGTTGTGTGTGCTTTTTTGTTTTTGCATGGATGGGACTTTCTTTATTGTGGGGAATTTTCTTCTATTATCATGTTGAAGATCTTATCTATGCCATTAACTTGGTATGCATCTCCATCTTTGCCAATAATCAAGGGCTTGTTTTTAGATGGTGTTACATATGTCTTACGGTTTTTTTTTTTTTTTTTTGTGTGTGTGTGTGTGTGTGATAAGTGTTCATGTGCCTTTCAGTTCCTGCCTTAACTTCTCTTCTTGGTGGACTGCAACTCTAAAGTAAAATAAAGCTTTTATTCTCCCAGTTGTTTTTGATGGTGGTGATGTATCAAAACAGTAGCAACTTAGTAAGACAAACATGAAGTTGCAGAGATTATTCCATGATTTGAATTTGTCCATGATGTTTAATACTCTAATGCATTAGTATTATACAAGAAATTAGAATTTCTAAGTGTCATCAGAATGCTATAGAGACTTGAAACTTATTCTCTTACAGATTATGTATGAAAGATACTTGATAGATACTTTAAAATTCTGATTAGTATCTCATAACTTTATATGACAGTGAGATCTATAGATGAAATTTTCATAAAATAATTCTTATGAAAGCCTGAATCCTTTCCCCCGAGATTTGATGTTACATGAACATCAGAAGTAACAAATTCTATTCAATCACCGCCATTGTTTTATGTGGAAGGCCAAAGTGAATTGAGGCAACAATGTGGAAACAAAATGAGTTTCTTTAAAAGACAATTTAAAAGTGTTAAATTATTTTTCTTGAATGTTGCAATGTGCATTTTTATCAGCCTTTATAAATTTGGAATTTGCATTGGATTCTATTGTTATTTCTTAAGAATAATAATACCTTAATCATCATTTGTGAATATGGCATTTAAGGGATTTACTACTTCAGATTGTGTAAGGGTAAATATAATGTTTAGATGCACTACTGGAATAATTTGCTTTACTCTTTTGCATTTAGTATATGTATTTGTAACAAGTATTTCTTGATTTGAGTTTTTGTAGGTTTAGTTATGCCTATGTTTAGAAGATCCTCTGTTTCTGTTTTTGTAAAGCACCCAAGTCCCAAAATACTTCAGAATTTTCAGGATTTTATTTCTATAATACAAGAGTGTACAGTACACCAACTTTGAAAAAGCTTTGGAATTGTGGGACTTGTTGACCCATTTAAAATAATTAAATCATTTTTCAAAGTCTATTTCTTCTTCAATTCTTCAGGGCTAAGTTTTCAATGCAATTAAAGAGTACCTAAATTTGAATAATATTATGTGTTTGTTAGTGAGCTATGTTCACTTTTGGTTAACAGTATCACCCATAACCACTAAGAGCCTTCCATAAAAATAAAGGCCTTTTCAGTTTATTTTTATTTCATTTTATTTTCATTTTTTGGGGGTTTTTGAGAGAGTGTTTCTCTGTGTAGCCTTGGCTGTCCTGGAACTCAGACTGTAGACCAGGCTGCCCTCAAACTCAGAGATCCACCTGCCTCTGCCTCTCAAGTGCTGGGATTAAAGGCATGCACCACCACTTCTCAGCCCATAAAGTTTTTTTTTTTATTTTATCTTTTGTAGTTGATCATATATTAAGTCTCATAGGTACCTCTTAAATTTAGATTGGACCTTGGCATAGTAATCTTTGACAAATGGGACATTAGTAAACATTGATTGTTCTAGCTTCTGAAAACTCTGCTACCATGGGAAGAAGGATGAACTAACCTGCAGTAGGCTAAGAAAAAGATTACTAGCAAGTTCAAATGACAGATGCTGTGGGATGTTCTGTATGTCAAATGTGTTGCTCTGATTGGTTAATAAATAAAACACTGATTGGCCAGTAATCAGGCAGGAAGTATAGGGGGGACAAGCAGAGAAGAGAATTCTGGGAAGTGGAAGGCCAAGGCAGAGAGATGCTGCCAGCTGCCGCCATGACAAGGGAGATTCATGGTAAGGTATTGGTAAGCCACAAGCCACGTGGCAAAGTATAGATTAATAGAAATGGGTTAATTTAAGATAGAAGAAGTAGATAACAAGAAGCCTGCCATGGCCATACAGTTTGTAAGCAATACAAGTCTCTGTGTGTTTACTCGGTTGGGTCTGAGCAGCTTTGGGAATGGCGGGTGAGAGAGATTTGTCCTGACCATGGGCCAGGCAGTACCAAGAAAACTCCAGCTACAGGCAGACATATTAGTTAACCCCAATTGAGGTGCTAGATGACTTCATATTCATGAGTTACACAACTAAGACCAGATAAAATGCCCAGCTGAGCAGCCAACAAAGAACTATGTAAGTCAAGAACAAAACATGACTGTCTGGACATCAAATAGTGAAATATTTATTATTACAGTAAAGAATATGCTTAATACAACAAAATAAATATATGTAATTCTTGTAATATACTGAATAGAATTCAAATAATATAAAACAGAAAAACAGAGAAGATTTTTTTTTTTTTGGTTTTTTTGAGACAGAGTTTCTCTGTGTAGCTTTGCACCTTTCTTGGATCTCGCTCTGTAGAGCAGGCTGGCCTTGAACTCACAAAGATCTGCCTGCCTCTGCATCCTGAGTGCTGAGATTAAAGGTGTGTGCCTTGAAGTAGATTTTTCTCAATTGTGAATAGATTGAAAGGAGGCATGAACTCAGGTGCTTCTCTTAGTTTATGCTTGGTGTTTTGAGGCCCTTTTTAATTTGTTTGTTTGCTTTGCATTTTTTTGAAACAGGGCTTCTCTGTGTAGTGCTGGCTGTCCTGGAACTCAGTCAGTAGTCCAGGCTGGCCTTGAACTCAGAGATCCACCTGCCTCTAGGCTTCCTGACTGCTAGGATTAAAGACATGTGCCACCATTGCCCAGCTTGGTGTTTTGACTCTTTTGCTGAAGAATTCACTTATTTCTATACACTCAGGATTTAAACCAAGTTCTAACAAATCCTTCCAGTATTTTTATTATTAAGAATTTTTTTATTCATTTTATACACCAATCAAAGATCTCCCTCTTCCCTCTTCCTGCCTCCCAGTCTCCCCCCAACCCAAATCTCACCCCCCCAAGAAGGCAAGGCCTCCCATGGGTAGGCACATCCAACTGAGGTAAATCCAAAACCTTCATCCTACCTCAAGGCTGCATCAGGTGTCCCATCATAGGTAGTTGGCTCTAGAAAGCCTCCTCATGCATCAGGGATGGATTCTGATTCTACCACCAGGGGACCTCACAAGCAAATCAAGCTATACAATTGTCTCACCATGCAGAGGGCCTAGTCCAGTCCCATGTAGGCTCCACAGCCATTGATCCAACTTTCATGAGTTCCCACTAGTTTGGTTTGGTTGTCTCTGCAGGTTTTCCCATCATGATCCTGATACACTTGCTCATAGAATCCCTCTTCTCTCTCTCTCTCTCCTACTGGACTCCTGGAGTTCTGCCTGGTGATTTGCCATGGATCTCTGCATCTGCCTTCATCAATCATTAGATAAAAGCTCTGTGATGATAGAGTATTCACCAATCTGATCACTGGGGCAAGTCAGTTCAGTTCAGGCACCCTCTCTACTATTTTTAATAGTCCAAGCTGGGGTCATCCTTGGGGATTTCTGGCAATGACTCTAGCATTAGGTTTCTCTCTATCCCCATTATATCTCCCTCCACCATGGTATTTCTCTCAGTGCTTTCCCACTCCATCTGTGTTCCAGTTTGACCATCCCATTCCCTTATGTTCTCATCCTCCATCATCTACCCTCCATTGCCCACCCCTTAACCCCACTTTGCTCATGGAGATCTCATCTATTTCCCCTTCTGAGGGCAATCCATGAGTCCTTCTTTGGGTCTTCCTTGTTAGCTAGCTTCTCTGGAGTTGTGGGTTGTTGTCTAATTATCCTTCGCTTTATATCTAGTATCCACTTATGAGTGAGTACATACCATGTTTGTTCTTCTGAATCTGGGTTACCTCACTCAGGATGATATTTTCTAGTTCCATTCATTTGCCTGCAAATTTCTTGATGCCTTTTTTTTTTCTTGCTGAGTGGTATTCTATTGTGTATATGTGCCACATTTTCTTTATCCATTCTTTGCTTGAGGGGCATCTAGATTCTAAAATCAAATTAAAGACCCTGATATTAAACCACATACCTATGAACACCTGATTTTTGACAAAGAAGGCAAAACTGTACCATGGAAAAAAGATCTCAATATAAAAGCAGTTATACTGAATCTGATACAAGAGAAAGTAGGACATAGTCTTGAATTCATTGGCACAGGAGACCAGTTCCTAAATATAACACTAGTAGCATAGACACTGAGAGCAACAATTAATAAATGGGACCTCCTGAAACTGAGAAGCTTCTGTAAGGTAAAGGACACAGTAAATAAGACAAAACAACAACCTACAGGATGGGAAAAGATTTTCACCAACTCCACATCTGACAGAGGGCTGATCTCCAAAATATATAAAGAACTCAAGAAACTAGACATCAAAATAATGAAGAATCTAATTAAAAATGGGCTGTAGAGCTAAACAGAGAATTCTCGAAGGAAGAATTTCAAATGGCCAAAAGACATTTAAGGAATTGCTCAACATCCTTAGTCATCAGGGAGATGCAAATCCAAACAACTCTGAGATACCATCTTACACCTGTCAGAAAGGCTAAAATCAAAAGCACTGCAGACAGTTTATGCTGGCAAGGGGAACACTCCTCCATTGTTGGTGGGAGTGCAAACTTGTAGAGCCACTTTGGAAATCAGTGTGGTCCTTTTTTAGAAAATTGGGAATAAGTCTTCCTCAAGACCCAGTTATACCATTCTTGGGCATATACCCAAGGAATATACCCTGGAAACAACCTAGATGGTCCTCAACTGAAGAATGGATAAAGAAAACATGGCACATATATACAATGGAGTACTACTTAGCAGTAAAAAACAATGATATCATGAAGTTTGTAAGCAAATGGATGGAACTATAAAATATGATCTTGAGTGAGGTAACCCAGACTCAGAAGGACAAACATAGTAATTACTCACTCATAAGTGGATAGTAGATGTGAGGGAAAGGATGATCAGACTGCAACCCACAACTCCAGATAGGCTAGCTAACAGGGAAAGATCCTAGGAGGGACACATGAATGACCCTGTCAAGGAGAAGTGAATGAGATCTACATGAGCGGACTGGGTGTGGGGGAGGTGACAGAGGGTGAGGAGTGGGGGATGAGAACATAGGGAAATGGGATGGTCAACTTGGAATAAGGACAGAGTGGGAGGGCAGCGAGGAAGATACCATGATAGATGAGGACATCATGGGAATAGGAAGAGGCAGGGTTCTGGGGAGGCTCTCAGGAATCCACAAGGATGACCCCACCTTGGTCTGCTGGCAGTGGTACAGAGGGTGCCTGGACTGGTCTACTCTGGTGACCGGTCTAGCAAATAACCTAGCTGTCATCATAGAGCTTTTGTTCAGTGACTGATGGAGGTAGATGCAGAGATCCATGGCCAGGCACCAGGCTGAGCTCCGGGAATCCAATTGATGAGAGAGAGGAGGAATTCTGCAGGCAAGGAACATTGAGATCACAATGAGAGGATGTGCAGAGATGACTGGCCACACTAGTGGAAGCCCATTAACTGTGGACTGGTGGCTGTGGAGCCCCCATGGGACTGGACTAGGCCCTCTGGAAGATGATTGTTTGGCTCAAACTATTTGGGGGGCACCCAGGCAGGGGATCAGGATCTGTCCCTGGTCTATGGGCAGGCTTCTGAGAATCCAGTACTTGTGGTGTGACACCTTGCACAGCCTTGGTGCAGTGGGAAGGGGCTTGGACCTGCCTAGGCTCAGTGTGCTGGGCTCTGCTGACTCCCCATGGGAGACCTTGATTTGGGGGATGTGGGGATGCAGGGTGGCTTGAGAAAGAGGGCTGGGGGGGAGGAGTGAGGAGGGGAGATCTGTGGATAGTATATGGAGTGAGTAGAAAATTTTTTAATAAAGAAAAATGAAAAAAAAAGAAAATGTGGTACATATACACAATGGAGTGCTATTCAGCAGAGAAAAAAAAATGACACCATGAAATTTCCTTCTACCATTTTGAAAAAGAGCTGTCAGAAGAATACTGTAACAAGAGATCACAGCTGCCCCCTGAGACACAGACTCCCCCAGCTCTGAGTGGGCCAAGAGGTAATCTTTCTTCTCCTAGCCAATAACCCCAGCCTCTAGGCTTTAGGCCCAAGGGCACAACCCATACACTTACCGCTACCCATTGCAGTCTCAGTCGCAGGCCAGCAGGCAGGACTCCTGCAGGCAGGCTGACTACCAGACCCTGCAACCTACAAGCCCCACCATATCCCCCAGACACACTCATCCTCTGAGATCACATCTGCTCCTTGAGACACAGACTCCCCAGCTCTGAGTGGACCAAAAAGTGAATCTTTCTTATCCTACCCAATTACCCCAGCCTATAGGCTTTAGGCCCAGAAGCACAACCCATGCTCCCATGTCCCCATACCCCCACCCTTTGCAGTCCCAGCTGCAGGCCAGCAGGCAGGACTCCTGCAGGCAGGCCAGACTACCACCATCTCCCACCAGACCCTATAAACTATAAGCCCCACACCATCCCCCAACCCCACCTATCCTTTAAGATCATAGCTGCTCCCTGAGACACAGGCTTCACCAGCTCTGAGTGGACCAAGAGCTCTGAGTGGACCAAGAGATTACAGCTCCTCCCTGAGACATGGATTCTGTCAGCTCCAAGTGGACCAAGAGCTTCCATTGGAACAAGAGCTCTCATTGGAGCAAGAGTGCCAATTGGGCATAAAGAGGCTCCCTCAGACACAGATACCATTTGCACTGATTGGTGGAAGAGATTGGTAGATGCCAGTGCAAAAATATATTCAACAACATAAAGAGCAGTATGGCACCACCAGAACCTAGTGGTTCTACATCAGCAAGACCTGAAAATCCCAATGCAGAATAAGTCCACCTTAAAAATGACATTAAGAAGGCCTTTATAGAGGAAATGAAAAATTCCCTTAAAGAAATTGAGGAAAAGATAGCTGAGCATTGGTGGTGCATGCCTTTAATCCCAGCACTCGGGAGGCAGAGCCAAGCAGATCTCTGTGAGTTCGAGGCCAGCCTGGTCTACAGAGTGAGATCCAGGAAATGCGCAAAGCTACACAGAGAAACCCTGTCTCAGAAAAACCAAAACTAAAACCAACCAACCAACCAACCAACCAACCAAACAAACAAATAAAAAAACAAAGAAGCAAGCTGGTTTAGCTATCTTAATATCTAATAAAATAGACTTCAAGCCAAAAAAATCAAAAGAGATCAAGGAGGACATTACATATTCATCACAAGAAGAAATCCATCAAGATGAAGTCTCAATTCTGAACATTTATGCCCCAAATACAAGGGTGCCCACATTTGTAAAAGAAACATTACTTAAGCTTAAACTGCACATCAAACCCTACACACTAGTAGTAGGAGTCTTTAACACCCCACTCTCACCAAATGACAGGTCTGCCAGACAGAAACTTAACAGAGAAATAAGGGAACTAAAAGTTATTATGACTCAAATGGACTTAATAGATATCTACAGAACATTCCACCCTAACACAAAAGAATATATCTTCTTCTCAGCACCCCATGGAACTTGATCTAAAATTGGCCACATACACAGTCAAAAAGAAAATCTCAAGAGATACAAAAAATTGGAAAAACATCCTGTATTTTATCAGATGATCATGGCTTAAAGTTAGATTTCAACAACAAAAATCTTACAGAAAGCCTACAATCTCATGGAAACTCAATAATGCTCAATGGAAGCACCAATGCAACAAAGAAGAAATAAAGAAATTAAAGACTTGATAGAATTCAATGAAAATGAATGTACAACATACCCAAACTTATGCAACAGTATGAAAGCAGTGCTAAGAGGAAAATTCATGGCATTAAATCTTACACTAGCATCTGAAGAGCACACATGAAAGTTCTAGAACAAAAAGAAGCAAACTCACACAGGAGGCACAGACACCAGGAAATAATCAAATTGAGGGCTGAAATAAATAAAATAGAAACAATGAGAACAATACAAAGAATCAATGAAACAAAGAGTTGGTTCTGTGAAAAAATCAACAAGACAAGCCATTACCAAACTAACCAAAAGGCAGCAAGAAAGCATCCAAATTAACAAAATCAGAAATGAACAGGGAGACATAACAACAGACATTGAGGAAATCCAGAGAATCATCAGGTCATACTTCAAAAACCTATACTGCACAAAATTGAAAAATCTAAAGAAATAAAAAATTGTCTGGATAAATATCACACACCAAAGTTAAATCAAAACCAGATAAACAATTTAAGTAGACCAATAACCCATAAGAATATAGAATCAGTCATTAAAAGTCTCCCAACCAAAAGATGGCTCAGCGGTTAAGAGCACTGGCTGCTCTTCCAGAGGTCCTGAGTTCAATTCCCAGCAACCACATGGTGGCTCACAACCATCCAGAATGAGATCTGGTGCCCTCTTCTGACTTGCAAGCATGTATGTAGGCAGAACGCTGTATACATAATAAATAAATAAATCTTTAAAAAAAAAGTCTCCCAACCAAAAAAAGCCCTGGACCAGATGGTTTCAATGCAGAATTCTACCAGATGTTCAAAGAACAGCTAATACCAATACTCTTCAAATTGTTCCACAAAATAAAAACAGAAGGAACATTACCAAACATCTTTTATGAGGCTACAATTACCCTGATACTCAAACCACACAAAGATGCAACAAAGAAAGAGTATTACAGACCAATCTCCCTCATGAACACTGATGCAAAAATATTCAATAAAATATTGGCAAACCGAATACAGGAACACATCAAAACAATTAACCACCATGACCAAGTAGGCTTCATTCCAGAGATGCAAGGATGATTCAACATATGAAAATCTGTCGATGTAATACACCATATATACAAACTGAAAGAAAAAAAAACACATTATAATCTCATTAGATGCTGAAAAAGCCTTTGACAAAATCTAACACCCCTTTATGATAAAGGTCTTGGAGACATCAGGAATACAAGGAACATACATAAACATAATAAAGACAATTTACAGCAAGTCAACAGCCAACATCAAAGTAAATGGAGAGAAACTCAAAGCGATTCCATTATGATCAGGAACAAGACAAGGATATCCATTCTTCTTATAGTTATTCAATACAGAACTTGAAATTCTATTTAGAGCAATAAGACAATATAAGGAGATCAAGGGGATACAAATTGGAAAGGAAGAAGTCAAACTTTCACTATTTGAAGTTGATATGCTAGTATACATAAGTGACCCCAAAAATTCTACCAGGTAACTCCCACAGCTGATAAACATCTTCAGTAATGTGGCAGAATAAAGATTAACTCAAAAAAATCAGTACCTCTCCTATAAACAAATGATAAAACAGGTGAGAAAGAAATCAGAGAAACATCACCCTTTACAACAGCCACAAATAATACAAAATATGATGGGGTAACTCTAACTAAGCAAGTGAAAGACGTGTATGACAAGAACTTTAAGTCTCTGAAAAAAGAATTGTAGAAGATATCAGAAAATGGAAGGATCTCCTATGCTTTGTGATAGGTAGGATTAACATAGTAAAAATGGCAATCTTACCAAAAGCAATCTACAGATTCAATGCAGTCCCCATCAAAATCCCAACACAATTCTTCACAAACCTGGAAAAAACAATACTCAACTATATATGGAAAAGCAAAAATCCCAATATAGCTAAAAGAATCCTGTACAATAAAGCCACCTCTGGAGGCATCACCATCCCTGACCTCAAGCTCTACTATAGAGCTATAGTAAATAAAAAAAACAGCTAGGTATTGGCATAAAAATCAACCTGTGGGCGAATGAAATTGAATGGAAGACCCTGACATTAATCTGCACACATACAAATACCTGATTTTTGACAAAGAAGCCAAACTGTGCAATGAAAAAAAGAAAGCATCTTTAACAAACGGTGCTGGCATAACTAGATGTCAACATGTAGAAGACTGCAAATAGATCCATGTCGATCACATGCACAAAACTCAAGTCCAAGTGAATCAAAGACTGCAACATAAACCCAGTTACACTTAACTTGATAGAAGAGAAGCAAGAAGTAGTCTTTAATGCATTGGCACAGGAGGCCATTTCTTAAATATAACACCAGCAACATAGACACTGAAAACAATAATTAATAAATGGTACCTCATGAAACTGAGAAGCTTTTTTATGGCAAAGGACATGGTCAATAAGACAAAATGATAGCCTACAGAGTGAGAAAAGATCTTCACAAACTCCACAGAGATCTGATCTCCAAAATATATAAAGAATTCAAGAAACTAGACATCAAAATAATGAATAATTCAATTAAAAAATGGGTTACAGAGCTAAACAGAGAATTATCAACACAAGAATCTGAAATGGCCAAAAGACATTAAAAAATTGCTCAAAACTTAGTCATCAGGAAAATGTAAATCAAAATGAGTCTGAGATGCTGTGGGACATTCTGTATGTTAAATGTGTTGCTCTGATTGGTTAATAAAGAAAACACTGATTGGCCAGTAGCCAGGCAGAATGTATAAGCAGGACAAGAAGAGAGGAGAGTTCTGGGAAGTGGAAGGCCAAGGCAGAGAGATGCTGCCAGCTGCCACCATGACAAGCGAGATGTAACGTACCAGTAAGCCCCGAGCCACGTGGCAACTTATAGACTAATAGATATGGGTTAATTTAAGGTAAAAGAACTAGATAGCAAAAAGCCTGCCACGGCCATACAGTTTGTAAGCAATATAAGTCTCTGTGTGTTTACTTGGTTGGGTCTGAGTGGCTACAGGACAGGCAGGTGAGAGAGATTTGTCCTGACTGTGGGCCAGGCAGGAACAGAAAAACCCTAGCTACACTGAGGTACCATATAACACTTGTTAGAATGGCTAAAATCAAAAACACTGATGACAGCGTATGTTGCAGAGGATGTGGAGCAAGGGGAACACTTCTCCACTGTAGGTGGGAGTGCAAACTTGTACAGCCACTTTGGAAATCAGTATGGCAGTTTCTCAGAAAATTGGGAATCAATCTACCTCAAGACCCAGCTACCACAAGGACACATGCTCAACTATGTTCATAGCAGCATTATTCATAATAGCCAGAACCTGGAAATAACCTTGATGCCCCTCAACTGAAAATGGATAAAGTTTGGCACATATGCACAGCAGTAAAAAACAATGACATCATGAAATTTTTAGGCAAATGAATGGAACTAGAAAATATCATCCTGAGTTAAGTAATCCAGATTCAGAAGGACAAACATGGTATGCACTCACTCATAAGTGGATGCTAGATGTAAAGCAAAGGATAACCAGACTACAACCCACAGCTCCAAAGAAGCCAGCTAACAAGGAGAACCCTAAGATGCATGGATCACCCTGGGAAGGGGAAATAGATGAGCTCTCCATGAGCAAAGTAGGGGTGAGGGGTGGCAATGAAGGGTAGGTGATGGAGGGCGAGAACATAAGGGAATGGTATGTTCAAGCTGGAACAGGGACAGAATGGGAGAGCAAGGAAAGCTATTCCATGATAGATGAAGACATCATGGGAATAGGGTGAAACAGTGCTAGGGAAGTTTGCAGGAATCCACAAAGATGACACCACCTTAGACTACTAGCAATAGTGAAGAGAGTGCCTGGGGGCTGGAGAGATGGCTCAGAGGTTAAGAGCACTGCCTGCTCTTCCAGAGGTCCTGAGTTCATTTCCCAGCAACCACATGGTGGCTCACAACCAGCTGTAATGAGATCTGGTGCCCTCTTCTGACCTGCAGTCATACATGCTGTATACATAATAAATAAATTTAAAAAAAGAGAGAGAGAGTGCCTGAACTGGCCTATGCTGCTAAATAAATTGGTGAATACAGTAACTGTCATCATACATACAGCCTCCATCCAGTAACTGATGGGAGAAGATACAGAGGTCCATAGCCAAGTACCTGGCCGAGATCCAGGAGTTCAGTCAAAGACAGAAGAGAGATTCTATGAGCAAGGGTCATCAAGATCATGATGTATGAATGTACAGGAAAACCAAACCAAACTAGTAGGAACTCATGAACTGTAGACCAATAGCTGTGGAGCCTCCTTGGGACTGGACTAGGCACTCTGCATAGCTGAGAGAATTGTTTAGCTTGACCTGCTTAAGGGGCCCCTGGAGTGGGGTCAGGATTCAGCCCTGCTGTATGAGCATCCCTGCCTATGTTGGGATACCTTACACAGCCTTGGTTCAGGAGGAGGAGCTAGGACCTGCCTCAACTGAATGTACCAGGCTGTGCTGACTCCTCATGGGAGTCCTTGCCTTAGAGGACATGGGAGTGGGGGGTGGGTTGGGAGGGAAGGCTGGAGGGTGGGAGGAGGGAGGATAGGGGGTATGTAAAATGAACAGACAATTTCTTAGCAATAAAAAAAAAGAATACTGTAACAATAAATGAAGAAGGAAGTAAAATTTGGGTATAGGGATTCTAGTCTCTAAATTAATGGAAAAAAAAGTATCATGGACATCTATCTAAATGTGCTGATTCATATGGGGCTTCAGACACCATGCCACAGCTGGCCCTTATGCAGGATACTGTGACATTTAATGGCCTTGGGACAAAAGGTTGTTCCATTGTCACTGCTGAATGAAAAATATCTTAGTATAAATATCCACTCAGACACTAGATTACCTCAGGCTTTATTGAAATATATTCCAAAGACTTTTGAATAGAATTAAACAAGTAATATCAAGCAAAGAAATATCAGGAATTTGAAGATAAAAGGACTAAAGATGTATGACTTCAAGTTCCGAATCTCATCTCTATTCTAGACAGTGAATTATGAACTGATGGTTAGCTGTATATCCCTGGGGTTATATGATGCTAACTGCTGACTTCAAAGAAAACTTTCCTACACTCAATTTATTATTCAAGAAATTCATTGTGTAGGCTATCTTATTTAAACTATTTAGAACAGCTAATTATTTGATATTTTACCAGTATTTGAGATGAAGAAAATAGGGTGACAGACTATTCTGACAGTAACCACACAGTAAATAGTGCACAGAACTTTGTTCTTTAGAATGTTTTGATCAAGTAATTTTTTTCTCAAAGATCCTATTTCTTTTAATTCAAAGAACTCTGCCATCTTATGTCGTCCCATGGACCACTAGGAGGTAAAAAGATAGGACATGAACTTGAGTATATGAGCACCTTACACAGGATTTAACTGACCGTATTGATCATGCATATGCATAGGTTCCATTTATAGTTTTGACTGAAAATGTTCCCAAATCTAGAAAGAAATAGTATGTCCTGATCCTTTTGTCATTTGATCAGCAACTATCTGTACTTACTGATGACATGTCTGTAGCTGGAGTTTTCTCTCTGGGTCCCGCCAAACCCTGGCAGTCCCTTAGCCCACTTATAAAATAAACATACAGACACATATTATTTAAACTGCTTGGCCATTAGCTCAGGCCTATAATTGTCTAGCTCTTACTCTTATATTTAGCCCATTTCTATTAATCTATACTTTGCCATGTGGCTCATGGCTTATTGGTACCCTACATCTTCCTTGTCCTGGTGGCGGCTCCAGCAGTCTCTCCCTCTGCCTTCCTGTTCCCTCAATTCTCCTCTCTGTTAGTCCCACCTATACTTCCTGTCTGGCTATTGGCCAATCAGTGTTTATTTATAGAGAGCGATATCCACAGCACTTCCCCTTTTCTTCTTTTTCAAAAAGGAAGGTTTTAACTTTAACATAGTAAAATTACATATAACATGGGCAGTGGTGGCACACGCCTTTAATCCCAGCACTCAGGAGACTGAGCCAGGCTGATCTCTGTGAGTTTGAGGCCAGCCTGGGCTACCAAGTGAGTTCCAGGAAAGGCACAAAGGTACACAGAGAAACCCTGTCTTGAAAAAAACAAAAAAAATTACATATAAGGAAACAATTATCAAGCAAGAATTACAGTTACAATATTAAAGAAGATATCCTATCTATCTTATATTTGTGAGTTTAAGGTTTTATATCTAACTTATCTTTTATCATAACTAAGGAAAATTGTAAGTATCTAGTCTTCAACCACATCAAAGACCTCAGAAGGATATAATACTACCTGAGAAATGGGAGAAAGATGCAAGAAACTTTTGGGAGTCTTGCAGGGTAGACAGAGACAGCTGGCAGCCTGGACAGCCATCCAAAGTTCTCTTGTAAAGTTGGGGCATCTGTCTTCAGCCCACAGGCCTAGAGTCTCCAGTCACTTTTCTTTGTGTCCTGTAGAATGTCCTTTGCAAAGCAGGAACCTGAAAGACCATTTTGTCAAGCAAGATCAGTGGTCACCTTCCTATGGGTCCTGCATGTCCAGTTGATCAAGCAGTCCAGGCAAGAACAGTTTCTTGCCCAAATGGCTATTTTTGCCAAGGTGAAGATAAACTCCATATGGAGTGTCTTCGATGCCCATCCTCCTCTCTGAAGTAAATTGGTGCTGCCAGGAGCAGACATGTCTCATTGTCCAGAAAGTCTAAATTTTTAAAACATTTTTTTAATTTAATTTTTTAAATTTTTATTTTGCAATACAATTCAGTTCTACATATCAGCCACGGATTCCTTTGTTCTCCCCCCTCCCGTCCCCCTCACCTTCCCCCCAGCCCACCACCCATTCCCACCTCCTCCAGGGCAAAGCCTTCCCCGTGGACTGAGATCAACCTGGTAGACTCAGTCCAGGTAGGTCCAGTCCCCTCCTCCCAGGACGAGCCAAGCGATCCTACAGAGGCCCCAGGTTTCAAACAGCCGACTCATGCAATGAGCACAGGACCCAGTCCCACTGCCTAGATGCCTCCCAAACAGATCAAGCCAATCAACTGTCTCACCCATTCAGAGGGCCTGATCCAGTTGGTGACCCCTCAGCCATTGGTTCATAGTTCATGTGTTTCCATTCGTTTGGCTATTTGTCCCTGTGCTTTATCCAACCTTGGTCTCAACAATTCTCGCTCATATAAACACTCCTCATTCTCGCTAATTGGACTCCCAGAGATCCACCCGGGGACTAGCCATGGATCTCTGCATCCAGATCCCTCAGTAGTTGGATGAGGTTTCTAGCACGACAATTAGGGTGTTTGGCCATCTCATCACCAGAGTAGGTCAGTTCGGGCTGTATCTCGACCATTGCCAGCAGTCTGTTGTGGGGGTATCTTTGTGGATTTCTGTGGGCCTCTCTAGCACTTTGTTTCTTCCTATTCTCATGTGGTCTTCATTTACCATGGTCTCCTATTCCCTGTTCTCCCTCTCTGTTGTTGATCCAGCTGGGATCTCCCACTCACCCAAGCTCTCTTTCCCTCGACCCTCGCCCTTCACTACCCCCACTCATGTCCAGGCTGTTCATGTAGATCTCATTCCATTTCTCTGTCATTGGGCAATCCACATGTCTTTTTTGGGGTCCTGTTTTCCAGGTAGCCTCCCTGGTGATGTGAGTAGCAGTCCAGTCATTCTTGTTCCACATCTAGTATCCTCCTATGAGTGAGTACATACCATGTTTGTCTTTCTGAGTCTGGGTTACCTCACTCAGGATGATTTTTTCTAGATCATCCATTTGTCTGCAAACCTCATGATGTCATTGTTTTTCTCTGCTGAGTAGTATTCCATTGTGTATATGTACCACATTTTGTTTATCCATTCTTCATCTAGGTTGTCTCCATGTTCTGGCTATTACAAACAATGCTGATATGAACATAGCTGAACAAGTGCTCTTGTGGTGTGGTTGAGCATTCCTTGGGTATATGCCCAAGAGTGGTATAGCTGGATCTTGGGGGAGATGAATTCCCAATTTTCTAAGAAAGCACCATATTGATTTCCAAAGTGGTTGTACAAGCTTGCATTCCCACCAGCAGTGGAGGAGAGATCCCCTAGCTCCCACATCCTCTCCAGCATAAGGTGTCTTCAGTGTTTTTGATCTTAGCCATTCTGACAGGCGTAAGGTGGTATCTCAGAGTTGTTTTGATTTGCATTTCCCTGATGATTAGGGATGTTGAGCAATTCCTTAAATATCTTTCAGCCATTTGAGTTTCCTCTGTTGAGAATTCTCTGTTTAGTTCTATAGCCCATTTCTTAATTGGACTGTTGGGCATTTTGATGTCTAATTTCTTGAGTTCCTTATATATTCTGGATAACAGTCCTCTGTCAGATGTGGGGTTGGTGAAGATCTTTTCCCATTCTGTAGGCTGTCGCTTTGCCTTGTTGACCATATCCTTTGCTCTACAAAAGCTTCTCAGTTTCAAGAGGTCCCATTGACTGATTGTTTCTCTCAGTGTCTGTGCTACTGGTGTTCTATTTAGGAAGTGGTCTCCTATGCCAATGCGTTCAAGACTACTTCCTACTTTCTCTTCTAGCAGGTTCAGAGTAGCTGGAATTATGTTGAGGTCCTTGATCCACTTGGACTTAAGTTTTGTGCACGGTGATAGATATGGATCTATTTGCAGCCTTCTACATGTTGATATCCAGTTATGCCAGCACCATTTGTTGAAAATGCTTTCTTTTTTCCATTGTGCACTTTTGGCTTCTTTGTCAAAAATTATATGTTCATAGGTGTGCGGATTCATGTCAGGGTCTTCAATTCGATTCCATTGGTCTACATGTTGGTTTTTATGCCAGTACCAAGCTGTTTTTATTACTGTAGCTCTATAGTAGAGCTTGAAGTCAGGAATCATGATGCCTCCAGAGGTTGTGTTATTGTACAGAATTCTTTTGGCTATCCTGGGTTTTTTGTTTTTCCATATGAAGTTGAGTATTATTCTTTCCAGGTCTGTGAAGAATTGTGTTGGTATTTTGATGGGGATTGCATTGAATCTGAAGATTGCTTTTGGTAAGATTGCCATTTTTACTCTGTTAGTCCTGCCTATCCATGAGCATGGGAGATCTTTCCATTTTCTGACATCTTCAATTTCTTTTTTCAGGGACTTAAAGTTCTTGTCATATAGGTCCTTCACTTGCTTGGTTAGTGTTACCCCAAGGTATTTTATGTCATTTGTGGCTATAGTAAAGGGTGATGTATCTCTGATTTCCTTCTCCGCTTCTTTGTCCATTATATATAGGAGGGATACTGATTTTTTTTTAGTTGATTTTGTATCCTGCTATGTTGCTGAAGGTGTTTATGAGCTGTATCAGCTCCTTCGTGGAATCTTTGGGGTCGTTCAAGTATACTATCATGTCATCTGCAAATAGGGAAAGCTTGACTTCTTCCTTTCCAATTTGTATCCCCTTAATCTCCTTACGTTATCTTATTGCTCTGGCTAGAACTTCAAGTACTATATTGAATAAGTATGGGGAGAGCAGACAGCCTTGCTTCATTCCTGATTTTAGTGGAATTGCTTTGAGTTTCTCTCCATTTAATTTGATGTTAGCTGTTGGCTTGCTGTAAATTGCCTTTATTGTGTTTAGGTATGTTCCCTGTATTCCTGATCACTCCAAGACCTTTATCATGAAGGGGTGTTGGATTTTGTCAAATGCCTTTTCAGCATCTAGTGAGATGATCATGTGATTTTTTTTTCTTTGAGTTTGTTTATATGGTGTATTACATTGATGGACTTTCGTATGTTGAACCACCCTTGCATCCCTGGAATGAAAACTACTTGATCATGTTGGATAATTGTTTTGATGTGTTCTTGGAGTCTGTTTGCCAGTATTTTATTGAGTATTTTTGCATCAATGTTCATGAGGGAGATCGGTCTGTAGTTCTCTTTCTTTGTTGTATCCTTGTTTGGTTTAGGAATTGGGGTAATTGTAGCCTCATAGAAGGAGTTTGGTAATGTTCCTTCTGTTTCTATTGTGTGGAACAATTTAGAGAGTATTGGTATTAACTCTTCTTTGAAGATCTGGTAGAATTCTGTGCTGAAACCATCTGGTCCTGGGCTTTTTTTGGTTGGGAGACTTTTAATGACTGTTTCTATTTCATTAGGGGTTATTGGACTATTTAAATAGTTTATCTGGTCTTGATTTAACTTAGGTATGTGGTACCTATCCAGAAAGTTATCCATTTCTTTTTGGTTTTCCAGTTTTGTGTAATAGAGGTTTTTGAAGTATGACCTGGTGATTCTCTGGATTTCCTCAATGTCTGTTCTTATGTCCCCCTTTTCATTTCTGATTTTGTTGATTTGGATGCTCTCTGTCTTTTGGTTAGTTTGGATAAGGGCTTGTCTATCTTGTTGATTTTGTCAAAGAACCAACTCTTTGTTTCATTAATTTTTTGTATTGTTCTCTTTGTTTCTATTTTATTGATTTCAGCTCTCACTTTGATAATTTCCTGGCGTCTATTTTTCCTGGGAGACTGCTTCTTCTTGTTCTAGAGCTTTCAGGTGTGGTGTTAAGTCACTAGTGTGAGATTTCTCCAACTTCTTTATGTGGACATTTAGTGCTATGAATTTCCCTCTTAGTACTGCTTTCATAGTGTCCCATAGGTTTGGACATGTGGTGTCTTCATTTTCGTTGATCTCTAGGAAGACTTTAATTTCTTTCTTTATTTCTTCCTTAACCCATTGGTGATTCAGTTGGGTATTGTTCAGTTTCCATGAGATTGTAGGTTTTCTGTAGTTTTTGTTGTTGCTGAAATCCAACTTTAGACCATGGTGGTCTGATTGAACACAGGAGGTTATTCCAATTGTTTTGTATCTGTTTAGATTTGTTTTGTGGCCAAGTACATGGTCGATTTTAGAGAAGGTTCCATGGGGTGCTGAGAAGAAGGTATATTCTTTTTTGTTAAGATGGAATGTTCTGTAGATATTGATTAAGTCCATTTGAGTCATGCCATCAGTTAAGTCCTTTATTTCTTTGTTAAGTTTCGATTTGGGAGATCTGTCCAGTGGTGAAAGTGGGGTGTTGAGGTCTCCCACTATTAATATGTGGGGTTTTATATGTGATTTAAACTTTAGTAATGTTTCTTTTACATATGTGGGTGCCCTTGTGTTTGGGGCATAAATGTTCAGAATTGAGACTTCATCTTGGTGGATCTTTCCTGTGATGAGTATGTAATGCCCTTCTTGATCTCTTTTGATTGATTTTAGTTTGAAGTCTATTTTGCTGGATATCAGGATGGCTACACCCGCTTGTTTCTTAAGACTGTTTGATTGGAAAGTCTTTTCCCAGCCTTTTATTTTTAGGTAGTGTCATCTTTGAATTTGAGATGTGTTTCTTGTATGCAGCATAAAGATGGGTCCTGCTTTCATATCCATTCTGTAAGCCTATGTCTTTTTATAGGTGAATTAAGTCCATTGATATTGAGGGATATTGCCGCGGACTGGGTCTCAGCTGGAACACCAGACCAAGGGATAACGGGGTGAAGGTACTCAGGATAAGTGAGATTCGGCGAATGACAGACAGACACAGACATGAGAGTATGCTGTGAAACTGCTGCAATTTTACTCAGATCAAGCAGTGTTTTTTTATACATTCATTTGAGGAAACATGGCAATCAGCCAGTGGGCCTATAGACATAGAATTAACAATGTGGTCACACAATTTTCTCAGAATGACTAACAGATCTCATGTGTACAGGTGTTATTTTCTCTTTTGTGGTCCCTCATCCAGATAGAGAACATTACGGCCCTAGCTGGTTTTCCTTCTACATAATTATTAGACCTTTGTTTTGTATCAAAGTTAAACCCTTCCCACCATCGTTCTCACCATGGTTTCATTTGTGTGAAAATATTTAACCTTTGCCTGCAGGTGAGAAGGCACCAGGGGGGTTGGGACCTAGCTATTATTTCCTTGAACTGTAACTTATGCCATTCTGTTTTCATACTATTATGATTCACCCATTGGTTCCCATGTTTATCATAAGCTCCCGTAAAGGGCAATGGCTCTAAATAATTATTATATCTAGGATTAAAGTTAGGGGGTTGCCACCACCAGCCCTTGATGAGAAACTCTATTTGTCCCTTGATAATTCTTGTAGCAATGGCTAATTTCTGTAACTGTTTCCTTGTAGCTGCTGTTGGCTATGCGTGTGGATTGTTTATGAGTTCCTGGACTTTTACTTTTATTCTCTCTTTGTTAGAATCTTCATCCCTCTGAGTCATAAGTTCTTTTTGCTCTAAACCATTCATAAATTCCCCCAAACTTCTAGGACCCTCTTTAACTGTTTGCCTACAAGCTTGAATTATAGGTGGGGGTATTGAGGTCACTTTTGAGGAATCATTATTCTCTTAATGGGGCACATTAGGAACATTGAGAGTTAACTTCTTGAAATCAATACACAAGGAAACAGCAATAGTCACAGCTGCAAAGAGAAAAAGGCAGTGTCAGACAGCCTCTGCAAGCCGAGTTTGCGTAGTTCCATGTAGCCTGGCACCATGATTCGGGCAGATTGATAAGGGGTCGCCGGGGACATAGACCCGAGGGCCGCGAGCCCCCCTTTCCCACGTAACCACCTCATCCAAGGCATTTGTCACATGGGCGACACCGTCGTGGGCGTGGCAGGATATTAATGACCAGTGATTGTTCATTCCTGTTATTTTTTGGTGGTGATGTGTGTGTGCTTCTCTTCTTTGGGGTTTACTGCTGTGACTTTATCTATTGCCTGTGTTTTCGAGGGTGTATCTGACTTCCTTAGGTTGGAATTTTCCTTCTAGTGCTCTCTGTAGGGCTGGGTTTGTGAATAAGTATTGTTTAAATCTGGCTTTGTCATGGAATGTCTTGTTCACTCCATCTATGATGATTGAAAGTTTTGCTGGGTATATTAGTCTAGGCTGGCATCCATGGTCTCTTAGTGTCTGCATTACATCTGTCCGGTTCTTCTGGTTTTCAAAGTCTCCATTGAGAAATCGGGTGTTATTCTGATGGGTTTGCCTTTATACGTCACTTAGACTTTTTCCTTTGCTGCTCTTAATATTCTTTCTTTATTCTGTACGTTTAGTTGTTTAATTATTATGTGGCGAGGGGACTTTTTTTGGGGGTCTAGTCTGTTTGGTGTTCTATAGGCTTCTTGTATCTTCATAGGCATTTCCTTCTTTAAGTTGGGAAAGTTTTCTTCTATGATCTTGTTGAATATATTTTCTGTGCCCTTGAGTTGGTATTCTTCTCCTTCTTCTACCCCTATTATTTGTAGGTTTTGTCTTTTCATGGTGTCTCAAATTTCTTGGACATTTTGGTTCATGACTTTGTTGGCTTTAGTGTTTTCTTGGACTGATGAATCTATTTCTTCTACTGTATCTTCAACGCCAGAGATCCTCTCTTCCATCTCTTGCATTCTGTTGATTATACTTGCATCTGAAGTTCCCAATCGTTTACTCAGATTTTCTATTTCCAGCATTCCCTCTGTTTGTGTCTTCTTCATTTTTTCTATTTCCCTTTTTAGGTCTTGGACTGTTTCCTTCATTTGTTTCATTGATTTTTCTTGATTTTCTTTCAGTACTTTATTGTTCTCTTTCAGGACTTTATTGATTTCTTCTAATTTGTTTGCCCTTTCCTCTAGTTGTTTACAGCTTTCTTCCCATTTTTTTGTCTTTTCCTCTACACAAGCCTCTAGCTTCTTCATGATGTCATTCATAAGGCTGTTTTCTTCTGCTTCTTCCAATTTCTGATGTTCAGGTCTAGGTGTTGGAGGAGGGCTAGGTCCTGGTGATGCTGTATTGCTATTCATTTTGTTGTATGTGTTTCTGCCTTGATGTCTGCCCATCTCCTTGTGGTTTGTTCTTGGCCTTATCTGCACACTTGGTTCAGACAGAGCTGACAGATTCAGGAAGTCTCTCTCTCTTGTCCAGATGGGAGCTCTCTTGTCCAAATTGGAAGTCTGGGGCAGGATGCGAGCTCTTGTCCAGAAGGGAAGTCCAGGGCAGGATGGGAGCTCTTCTTTCTCCTCTCTCTCTCCTTCTCTTTTTCTCTCCTCTCTCTCTCTCTCTCTCTCTCTCTCTCTCTCTCTCTCTCTCTGCTCCAGAAGGGATGTCCAGGGCAGGATGGGAGCTGGGGGCCGGCCTCTAAATCTCAGGAAGTGGCTAGGGTCTGGGCGGATGGGCATGGGGGCAGGGCGTGGAGATTGCAGGGTCTGCCAGGGGTCTTGGAGAAGGAGATCCTTCCTGGTGGGGCTAGAAGGGAACCTGCCTGGTGGCCAGAACCTGGGGCCAAGTTGAGCAGGCCTTCCCCAGAGTGGCTGGTGCCCAGGGATGGGGTCCAGGCCAAGCTAGGGCACTCACCTGTGCTCCAGAAGGGAAGTCTGGGGCAAGATGGGAGCTGGGGGCTGGCCTCTAAGTCCTAGGAAGAGGCTGGGGGCTTGGGCAGATGGGCGTGGAGGCAGGGTGTGGAGATCGCAGGGTCTGCCAAGGTCTTGGAGAAGGGGATCCTTCCCAGTGGGGCTAGAAGGGAACCTGCCCGGTGGCCAGAACCTGGGGCCAAGTTGGGCAGGTCTTCCCCGGAGTGGCTGGTGCCCAGGGATGGGGTCTGGGCCGAGATAGGGCACTCATCTGTGCTCCAGAAGGGAAGTCCAGGGCAGGATCAATTTTTAAAACATTTTAAATGCCATATTCTGTAGGTCTTTAAAGTGTTTGAAGATTACCTATCTATCTGAAATATATCTATATATACCTAGAAGACTTAACTAAAGTGGCTACAAATATGATTATCATGGATGACTAATTATTAATCTATTTCTTAATTATCTATTACAATTTTAAATGAGTTACATAAATATAATACCTCAAACAAGAATAGAAATATATATACAGTATAACAAAATTAAGTTTAAACTTGCATCAATAAACTAAAATCTATAGCAATATAAAACATTTTAAATAAGTTGTTACTTTTTAAAAGTAGGTTCATTAATCTACCCTTTTATCCTATCATATCTATATTATATCCCTTTTTGTTCTTTAGAAAGACTTTGCATTATAATCAACCTGTTTTAAATAAAAATATTGGTTTTTTTCTGTCCCACCCCAGAGGGTTCTTCTGATTTGGAACATAAGAATCTCTCTCTCTCTCTCTTTTTTTTTTAGCAATATGCCTGGGTTTAGAGAGAGAGTGAGCCAATTCCGTCTCCAAAGCCAGCTTGGTATATTTGGGAATTTGGGCATAGATTCTCTTACTACTTCCTGCTGGAAGGGGGCGTTGTATCTTATGAGGACACAAAGAAAATTTTAGAATTATGGAGTAGTCTGTGAGGGTGTATCATCTGAGCCAGTTGCCTTGAAATGGTTCTGGATGTTGCATCATCTGGGCCATGGTGTCATCAGAGACCTTTCAGGGGGTCTTGGCTGGTCAAACCTGATGTATCTTAATCTGGAACAAATCCATAGCCTCTGGCTTTCTGTAGAAACAAAAGCAGAGCCTCCTTTCCAAAGCAACATATCCTTAGATCCAAATTTTGAAGTCAAGGTAACTTTAAAGTATACATTTTGGCATAACTCAACAGCTTTTACAATAAAATGTTTTCCTTCAGTTACGAATATCAAAGACAAGATAATCCAGATTCTCTGTGTGATAGCCATCTTTATGTGGCTTATTACCTTTACTGTTTCTTTAAAGACTTTATTTTTAAAAACTATCTATTTGTTTATATAATTGCATATATTCCTTTTTCTCTCTCTTTCAAGCCTACGTACATTTTTACATACATTGTAAACTATTCCATCTGAATCTGTCTTATTGTAAACCTATTGCTTTAAACTGCAGCATTCTAAGCCTGAAATGGCACTGTGGCTGCTGGCTCCACCCACTTCAGCTTCCCAACATGGTGGTAGTACATTTCCACCAGCTCTGGGAGCCATCAACTCTCAGAAATAGTGGGTCTATGCTTCTATCAAAGCAGTGTGTAGCCCAGAAAACTCTTTTTGTTTTGTACTAGCAAGGGCTAAATCCACCACACAGCTTAATGTGTCACTTGCAGAGGCCTCATTCCTGCCATACTGCAGGTCAAGCATGCACACCAGGAACCCGCCATAGTATATAGTAGCTCAAACATGCAGGCTGCTGCTAACTTGAAAGAGACAACTAGGAACTGCTTTTAGCTCTGTTTTAGAATCTTTTTACTCAGGTTTTAGGTGGAAACTCTTGCCCCACATTGGGCACCATTTGTAGCTGGAGTTTTTCTCTCCAGGTCCCGCCAAGCCCTGGTAGTTCCTTAGCCCACTTATAAAATAAACATACAGACGCTTATATTATTTAAACTGCTTGGCCATTAGCTCAGGCCTATAATTGTCTAGCTCTTACTCTTATATTTAGCCCATTTCTATTAATCTATACTTTGCCATGTGGCTCATGGCTTATTGATACCTTACATCTTCCTTGTCCTGGTGGTGGCTCCAGCAGTCTCTCCCTCTGCCTTCCTGTTCCCTCAATTCTCCTCTCTGTTAGTCCTGCCTATACTTCCTGTCTGGCTACTAGCCAATCAGTGTTTATTTATACAGAGCAATATTCACAGCACATGTCTTTTGAATCAGTCTTTCATCTTCTTCTACTCTGTCTTAGTCTACCTGGTCCCTTATCTTTTGGAATTACTTCTTTAATAAACCCAGCTTACTAGTCAAAGAACTAGGTAGGATCCTAACTCTGGGAACCAATTCTAAGTCAGTTACTCAAAGCTCTAGATAAACATGTTTCCCTTGGAATAGACTTAGAAATCAGAAAATAAGTAAGGGAAGATGGTGAAAATTTCAGATGATAGGAAATAGAAAACAAGGATATAAAGGGGGAAAGAGGAATCATGGAAAAAGGTTACATGATGTCAGAGTGAGAGGCAGCATAGAGGAGTGACTACTAGGAGGATACTAACATTAATTTTTTAAAAGCCATCTGAAAGCCAACTCTTGTAGAAGCTGCCTAAATATATACATGTACATATTTAAAAGGAGTATAAGTGGAGTTATCCACTAACAAGTGATGATACTCACACTAGACTCCATAGTCTAACAAATACAAGTATAGTGCTAGAAATGGGATAATCTGTGAGCTGTTGGCCAGTGGATCCCATAGATTCCTAACAGGCTATTGACATTGATCTTGGTTACCCTCCAGAACTTGACACTCAGCTCCCATTTGTGGAGATAACACATGCTTGACTTACAGAAATGGAGAAGTCAACCTGGTAAAGACCTCAAAGTTTCCTTCCAACTGTGCTATGTACACTATTGGAGAATAAAAGTAATCATCAGCCTTACCTCAGTGTAACTCTGTGAGCTACAGAAATAAATGTCCTGCCAAGATTTGCTCAGTGATGCAACAGCGGCACAAAGTCCATGTGGCTACCAACCACATTCTTGTATTAAGGTCCAATCCCCAAGATGGAACACATATTGGTATTATTATCAGGGCCAATAGCCTCTAGCTAGATAGGTTGAGGCCTTAAGCAAAAAACTATCACTATTTTTTAGTAGTATATGTGTGTAGTAGTAAACCAACTCCTAATGACTTATGTAATAGATTAGTGCAATCTCAGTCCCCATTAGAATTGGTTCTTTGGTAGTAGATAGTGATTTAGCACACAGATCTATAGCTGGTCATCATGAGGAAAATAAAAGGCTGTTGAGTGTAGAGTCCTAAATGTTATGTCAATAATTCATAGTCCTTCCTCCTATGGCTCATTTGAAGAAAAGAGAGCAGAAAGACTACGAGAAAAAGGAAGTAGCTGAATAAAATGGAAAATGTTTTCTACACACCAAACAGCAGTTGCCAATATAAACTCTCAACAGTTGTGACATGCACAATACATGTGCAAGCTCAAAATTCTAGAAATGTTCCCCACATGGGGAAATGAGTTGAACAGAAAGTCTCACCTACAAGTGAGGTGCTCTGGACAAATCCTATCTGTCCAATAGTGAAATTCAGTTTGTTTAAGGATGTGGTCTCTGGGTGGTGGACCATGTTCCACTGGATATGTATATATACTCAAGAGTATAGGGATAATATACAATTGGATGTTTAAAATTGTTTTAAGGAAAATTGAAAGGACACAAAGTAGATGAGTTTGGGAAAAGGCATGAATGTGGGAAAAGTTGGCATTAAATATGATAAATATACAGTGTCTGAAAGTATAAAAGAATAAAATTTCTCTGATCTTATTTTTAATCAGTTTTATAATGAATGAGATTACCTACCCATGAATGACATTAAGCACTGAATAGCTCCAGGCATGGTCAAAGACATGTTCATAAAATGTTAACCTTTACTAAGGGGATTTTGGCATTCTAACCAAAACTGCCTCCTTAGCTATACTCCATTTGGATAAACAACCACTAATAGGTATAAAGTCCTGAAGCCATACAGTCCCATTACTGCAATTAAAAATGAGAGAAAGGAGAAAGCACACACATCCTTACTTGTGGAAGGATGTTTCTACAAGTCAATAGGTACAAATATTTGATAATTAAACATGGAGCTAGACATTTCAAGTTTTCTATGCAACCTGGTATCTCTATTCTCAAACTCATTTTATTATTTTGAATATCATCCAAATATATCCTACTCCTTAACTTTAATGGGAATACTGTAAAAGGAAGGCTCTTTCCCAGCTACGTTTGTATCACCCTTACCTAAGCAAGTGTCATTTGGGTAGAGGGACCTTCTAATGTGAAAATGCCACTCCCAGATTCGCCTGTGGGAAAGACTGTGGTCTCTTTTCTTGTGATCTTTTTTTATGATAAATGTCCAACATCTCAGCTCACTGTGGGTGGTGGCATCCTTGGAATGGTTGTAATGGGTGCAGTAAGAAGTAGGCTAAGCAGATCATGTAAGAACAAGCCAGTAAGCAGCATTTGGCCATGGCTGCTGCCAACACCACCTTCTTTATCTGTTTGAGTGCTTCCCTGCTGCAGGCTGCAGGAATATATGATAAGAACTCAGCTGGTTATTGCAAAGTCACTACCTGGAGGGATCAGGGAATTCCTCCAGAGGAAGCCAAATTCCAAGGAGTTTTTGGTGTTATTTGGCTTGTTATATATCAGCTATATTCTGTTATGAAAATCATGTGTGCCTTCATAGTTTTCCCAATTGACTTTTCCCTAAGAAGGGCTAACAGTGTGGACTGATCACTCTCTGGACATACACATTCCAGGTATTTGGAGAACAGCCTCAGGAAAGGCTTTCTCTGGAATCAGATATCTCCCTTAGCCACTTTCAAGGACTAACAGAAGACACCACCTAGGTTGATGCCCAACTTTCAAGGACTAACAATGATAACAGCCCACATGCAAGTCTCCTGACTTAAGGTAAATTCCACAAGGAGACATCGCCTAGGTGAGGTGAACGTTAAGTAATAGCTTTACACAATTTAGCTTAGACCCTTCCTTCATATACTGGGACTTCCAGGGCACATGAGGAGAAGAGAAAAGAGAATGGAAGAACTAGATAGGTAAGATCTTGAGAGGAACAAACTGAGATGGAGAAGAACTAGGTTGAAGGGCTAGAAGAGAGTACTAGAGGAACAAGATGGGAGATGAGGAAGAGCCAGATGGGGAAGAACAAGATGAGGAAGAACAAGATGAGAGAGAAGATGGGAGAGGAGCTGGTATGGGAAAGAACTAGATGGATGAGAACCTAAAAGGGGCAGAACTAGATGAGGGAATTAAGATAGAACCTGGAGGGGACAAAAGATAAATGTAAAGAGTAATGGAGGGGACAACAGATAAATGTAAAGAGTAATTGGGCAAGAAAGGAGCTAAATATGACAGCAGAATATAAGCTTGTAACTGACACAGAATAATAAAGTATATGGACTAAGGGATTTCATGTACATAGATTCATTTCTTTTCATCAAAGGTTAATTATCAGCTGGTTGTAGATTCTTCACAGACCCTGGGAGAGGACTATCAAGGGGCTGGACCTCCATAGTCTCCAATACTTCTCTGTTTTAGTCTGGAGGTGCTGTGGGATGGTCTGTATGTCAAGTGTGTTGCTGATTGGTCAGTAAATAAATCACGGATTGGCCATTGGCTAGGCAGGAAGTATAGGCGGGACAAGGAGAAGAATTCTGGGAAGTGGAAGGCTGAGAGAGACACTGCCAGCCACCGCCATGACAAGCCGCATGTGAAGATCCCGGTAAGCCACGAGCCATGTGGCAAGGTATAGATTAATAGAAATGGATTAATTTAAGCTGTAAGAACAGTTAGCAAGAAGCCTGCCATGGCCATACAGTTTGTAAGCAATATAAGTCTCTGTGTTTACTTGGTTGGGTCTGAGTGGCTGTGGGACTGGCGGGTGAGAGAGATTTGCCCTGACCATGGGCCAGGCAGGAAAACTCTAGCTACAGGAGGTTTCTGGAAAAAAGATCCTAGTTCTCCACTTCCCAGCCAGATGCCAGTGCTTACAGTCCTCAAAGGGACAAAGAGATTCCCAGAAGCTCACACTCACAAAAGCTCATTTTAAATGATTGTTTCTTACTTTTTACTCTTTGGGGGGGGGGTGTAAGGATTCTGTCCTTAATTATGTCATCAGCCTGTGATGGCGTCCCAGCCTAAAAAATTGGGTGGGCCCTCTGTGCGACCTTATCCTTCCTTTCCGCTCTCTCCTTCTGTCTCCCCTCCCTCCCTCCCTCCCTCCCTCCCTCCCTCCCTCCCTCCCTCCTCTCTCTCTCTCTCTCTCTCCCTCCCTCTTCTCTCTCTCTCTCTCTCTCTCTCTCTCTCTCTCTCTCTCTCTCTCTCTCTCTCCATCTCCCTTCTGTCCCAATAAAGCTCTAAAAAGGTAACCATGGCTGTGATTCTTCCTATCAGCACTCTCCTCTGCCAGCATGGCCACTGTGGGCAGTGGCCAGCCAGGAGCAGTGCGCTGCTTAACCAACATTGGTACTGTGACTTGGATACACCACCGAGCATAGAGGACCTGCTGTGACCGCTGCTGCCTGCTGCCTCCTCCCCCATCCAGTGAGACAGTGAGACTGTGAGCACGTGCTCGACCTTTGCCTCCGCTGGACTCCTATACAGCTACCAATACTGATAACACCATGATTCTTCACCACAGTGAGTCTGCCATTCTCGCGGCTGTAGTCTGAGCTATATTCTTTGTGACAGACACCCTGGGGGTTGTCCTCAGGCTGTACTGGCAATGGCAGGCACATTTTCACTCCTGACGAGGGGGTAAATGGTGTCTAGGGTTCAACGGTGGACCAACTGCAGTGCAGCCGAGCCCTCACTTTCCCTTGATGAAGAGGAAAGGTGACTTGAGCTGATTCACAGATCTCTCTCCACTCTTCGGGGATGCCCAAGATTGTAGTCTGATCCCAGTTTGTTATTTTAATTTTGTATTTTTCTCTCGGCTACAGCCATGAGACAAAGGGGCGGATACAATACATTTACCACCTACATTGGCAGATAGGGGTGGGCACAGCATCAACCTGGCCACATAACAGCATAAACCTGGCCACTGGGAACTTCTGCCAGTGAACGGGCAAATAAGAGTTACTTTATCTCCCAAGCTTTCTGCTAAAGCTCTAAACCCTTCTCCTTCTCCACTTCTGTGTCTGCCATGTGCAACCTTTTCTGTCTGACTTCTGCTGGCAGTGGACAGGCTCAAAAGGGAAGACTTGGGCGGTTTCTATGACTCACCCTAACTTACCTTAACTCCACCCACTCATCCTCATACTGCCTTGAGAAGCACAGATGGGTCTGGAAGCAGCTAAGATCCAAATAAGTTTACAGTAGTCAGGATGGCTCTTAAGCCAAAAATCAGCTTATAGCCTCAGACAAGTCTTCCAAAAGGATTGGTTTATAGTCTGCCTACTGGCAGATCTTCCAAAAGCTGTCCTTAAGCCATCAGTCATCAAGAAAAAAAATTAGGACATGGAGTAAAATCTGTCTCTTGTTTCCCAGACCTCCCCGACTAAAACTTAAGCATCTGGAGAGCAAGGCTCTTGACCCCACAGGCAAAAAAGTCATCTGTGGCATTTAAGGTGTGCCAGGGAAGAGATAAAAGCCTGAAAACAAAATTGCCAAGTGCTGGCACTCCCTGACTCTCAAAAGCTATTGGGTCCCTGTTTTAAGTGAGGAAAAAGGCCACAGGCTAGCAAATGCCCTGCCAGGCCATCAACAGCCTTGTTAAAAGTGCCACCTAGAAAGACAAAGTCAGCTGACTGCCCCCGGGCACCAGATGCATGGGTACATCAAGCTAAGACCTCCAACAGACCTAGGCTTGGCTACAGACATGGCAGGGAACCTAGAACGCAGCAAGGAAGTGATCTGTTTCTTTCCTTCTGGACACTAGAGCCACTGACTCAGTCCTGGGAGTTTTGGGATATCACCTCTTCTTTATTGTCAGGTACAGAGGACAGCCTTACCACCTCACCAGATTTAATTGCACTTGCAGAGTTACTTAATGAAAAAAGATTTCCACCTAACATAAGAGCTCATTGCTTCACTCCAGATCCACTGCCTGTGTTTCTCACGTACATACAGACAGGGCCCTGATCTTCACTTTGTCTCTAATTCCAAAAAAATAAATTCTCATGCACCACAAGCTTTTCTCTTCCCAGTTCTCTGTTCTAACTCAATGTTCAGCCAATGATACAGGACCACCACAGAACCGGAGTCCAGAGATCATCAAGTAAGAAACTGTAACAACTAAAAGGTATTTACACACCCAGACCCCAAAGTGTCTGGGCACTACAAAAAGACTTTAATGTAAACATCTATTACTGTAAGATGCTTTTAACTGTGATGCTGATCAAGTAAAAAATAATAGCTGGATATTCACACAGTAACAATCACAAACAAAACATGCTTACCACAGTTTCTTTTCTTTTGTAAACTCTTGCCCAATTGATAATATGTTTTCATTAGATGAAGAAATATCAGTGAGGTTACACTAGAATTATTTGTGCAAATGGTGACAGAAGGATTTAAAACTTGTAAATTTAAAACCTTGAAGGAAGTTAAGAGATTCACAGCTGTGGTCTTTGGGTGAATCCTTTGGCTTCAGGATTAATAGTCCTAACACATGTGGGGAGGGGAGCTGCTGTGGGATACCTTTGTGTATGCTGTGGATATGTGTTGTACCCATTGGCTAATAAATAAAGGTGACTTGGCCTATGGCAAGAAAACTTACAGCCAGGCAGGAAATCCAAGCAGAGATACAGAGAAAGGAAGGATGGAGTTGAGATGCCAGCCTGCCACCAACAGAACAATAAGATACCAGCAGACCAGTAATGTCACAGCCACATGGCAACAAATTGATTAATAGGAATGGGTTAATTTAAGATGAAGGAGCTAGCTGGCCAGAAGCCTGAAATATAGGCCATACAATTTGCAATTAACATAAGCCTCTGAGTGATTATTTTATAAGTGGCTGTGGGACAATAGGTGGGAGAAATTCTTCCCAACCCTGGGCTGTGCGGGACCAGAGAAACAAACTTCTGTCTACAATTGGTGCACAACACGGTAGCAAGAATTTCCACACAAAACCTGAGACAGATTTAAAAAAAGATTCTAAAATGTTGCTAAAAACAGCTTCTTAGTTGTGTCTCTCAGGAGAGTCATGATACAGAAACTCTGTAGCATGCAGGCTTGAACTGCAGTATGGCAGATTCCTGCTGTGGTACACAGAGGTGTCTCCAAGCCATGCAGTGTACTGCATGGTGGATTTAGCTTTTGCTAGTACAGAAAACAAAAGGTTTCTGGGCTACACACTGCTGGATGGAGGCATAGACCCACTGCTCCCAGAGTTGGTGGTGACCATGACTCCCAGAGCTGCTAGTAAATGTACCTGCACCATCTTGGGAAGCCGAGGTGGGTGGAGCCAGCAGCTGGAGCTGCTGCTTTGGTCCAAGCCATGCTTCAGGTTATCTCAATGGTAAAAAAAAAAAAATGATTGCAGATACACAATAGGACAGATTCAGATGGAAAAAACTTCTGAACAGTTTACAACATATGTCAAAAGATACATAGACTTGAGAGGGAGAAGAGAAAGGATATCAATAGTCATAAAAATAAAATAAAGTCTTTAAAAATATACAAAATATTTAATAAGCCATGTAAAGATTGAAATTACACAAAGTGGGCAGCCAACTATCTCTGTCATTTCTAGAACTTTGGAAGTTGCTTACAATGCACTTCCTGTTTACTTAGATACTATTATATCCTTCTGGCATCTTTGATGTAGTTGAAGACTAAATAGTTACAATTTTCCTTGATTATGATAAAAGATAAATTAGATATAAATCTTCAGACTCACAAATATAGGATAGATGACAAAATAGTTTCTTTAATTTTGACAAATACAAATAGACTAGATATTGTAACTGTAATTCTTGCATGATAACTGTTCTATTATATGTAATTTTACTATGTTAAAGGTAAAACCTTCCTTTTTGATTAGACAAAAAAGGATGTACTGTGGGATGTCTTTCTGTATGCTGTGAATATGTGTTGTTCCCATTGGCTAATCAATAAAGCTGTTTTGGCCTATGGCAAGAAAGCTCACAGCCAGGCAGGAAATCCATGCAAAGATACAGAAAGAGGAAGGTCAGAGTGGAGAGAGATGCCAGCCTGCTGCCAAAGGAGCAACAAGATGCCAGCAAATTGGTAATGCCACCGCCACATGGCAACATATAGATTAATAGGAATGGATTAATTTAAAATGAAAGAGCTAGCTAGCCAGAAGCCTGAACCACACTGAAGCCATACAGTTTGCAACTAATATAAGCCTCTGAGTGATTATTTTATAAGTAGCTGAGGGACTGTGGGTGGGAGATATTCATCCTAACCACAGGGCCAGGGAAGACCAGAGATACTTCCATCTACAGGCAGCTCCTGGATGGCCTTGTTGATATTAAGATAATTTATGTAGTCACTTGGCCTCACTGACAGGAAGGTAGAATTTTGAAGGTCACTCATTCTGATGGCATATCGGTTCTCATGTCCTAAGTAGAAAAAATACTAAATATAGATTAATGATAAGAGTGATGAGTGATCAAATAGACCTTTCAGTGAGCATAAGAACACATTAAAATGAGTTGCATGTTTCATCTGGCTCCTGGAGTCCTCAGGGAAGAATCTTTAGTAAAGCAGGTGTCTAAGTACAGGCTTTAAAAGTTCAGAGGATAAAATTTGAACATGTTGCCTAGTTACAAATCATGTAAACTACAGATCTGCAAGAGCCTTATAGCTCTAGACTAATGATCTCAGTCATGTGCCTTCCAAATGTCAAAGAGTTATGAAAGAAGAAAATATATTAATTTCTTGTTGTTTATTATCATTTCAATAATTTAACAACACATGTTAAAATGGCTCTGATCAGTATTTTCTCCAGTATGATTCCTGATAGAGTTATAGAGATAGCTCATTTCCCATTGTAAGTTTTGAAGCCAGGCTTCTCAAGTGGAGTGGAGTGGTTTTCCTTATGCTTTTTTCCCACTGTTTTCCATAAGACAACTATCAGGGAAAAGTCACAGGATACTAGAAACACAGAAGCCCCTGCAAAGCTGCATTAACAAGACAGAAGACCATGCACTCTCTTGTCTCCATTTACATGCATAATACTTGGTTTATTGTTTCATGCTTTCAGTCACTTCCTCTACAAAAAATTTTCAAAGATCCTGTACTGTCAAAATGGCTTTCCTTTTTTACAGGAAGTCTCCTTTCCTCATTTCTCATTAATCACTGATGAAACTGGGAAGCTCTTGCTTTCCTCTTCCTTGTAGAACAGATGCTATGCATTTGGGACAAAAACTACAGCACCGATGTAGGTTTTTTCCTACAGAAATGATTGGGGTCCAGGAAGCTCAGAAACATCTACAGATGGTACAGAAACATCTACAAGGGCACCAGGATAACATTTAATGAAAACATAAGAACTCAGTGTATTTGCATTGAGAAAGGAGCCTGTGCTCTTTGGTGTTATGTCAACCTAATAGAACCCAGAATCATTTGGGAAGAAAAATTCTCAATTGACAAAATGCCTTAATATTGTCTGACCTGAAGGTAAATCTGTGGTTCAATTTCTAAATAGTGATTATTTGCGACCTGCATGGCTTGGGTCCTGGGAATCTCTCTAGGAGTTGTGAGGGAATGAAGGAAATACTGACCCAGAGATATACATACAGTATAGCTAGGGAATTTTCTAACCCTCCACAACTCAGACTCTCAGGATATTTATTAGGTACACCACAAGTGTAGGGGTTAGCTCATTTCCCAGGAGGTCTCTGAAGGTGACCACTTTCAAGATGTAAACACCCAGGAGGAGGAAGCTGCAGCTGATAGTCTTACATACCCTGGTCAATAAACACTCAGACGAAGACTCCCAATGAAAGCTGTGTTATTTCTCTGGAGCCTGGTCCGTGTAAGGAGACAGATTTGCTGATTATTCCATGTGTCCAAGTCTTTGAAATCTCCAACATGGTCATGGCTTTGTCATAAAACACCTTCATTCAGGAATCCTCTAATCCACTAATTCAGGGAATTCTCTGCTCCTTACAGTAATTAACGTGGGAGGCCCCATCCAATATCTCGATGGTACCTCTTCTACACTGATGATCCTTGACACTATAAGAAAGAAGATGGAGCAAAGTAATATAGACCAAGACAAGTAAACAACAATTCTGCATGGCTTCTGCATCAGCTCCTGTCTCCAGGTCCCCAGCTTGTTTGAGTTCTTGCTCTGACTTTCTCAGCAGTGTACTCTTCTCCATTCTTCTCCAAGTACATTTGGTCATGGTGTTTATATGACAGATTATAAGGAAACCTCAAGCCAGACATGGTGCACAAAGCTGTTCTGAGTCTTGATGTCAAGATAACATTTTATAAAATTAATATACATATTAAAATAAAATAAATGTAGTTCCAGTTTCTGTCTGCTCTTTCCATGTGTATGTCTTGGGTACTATTTCTATTTTTAGACTGACCAGATATTGTTGCATGCAGAGATCTTAAGGTATGCAGTTACTCACAGCCAGTTGGAGAATAAGTGTTTGCAGGGTCCATAACTACAATTAGTATATCTACAAGGCAGTTTCTATATCTAAAGTTAGTCACCTTCCTGGAAGAGTAAGAAGAAAGCTTGTAAAAGCCAGAGAACCAGGACCTTTTCTAGGAGGTCCTGTCTTCAGTATGTCAGGGACAAGGATAAAATCTCTAGTTAGTGGAAAAATACAGACCCCCATAAGACAGGGAACTAGATCATCTTACAGTCAGGTTGCCTAGCAACAGGACATTGAGGCAGAGCCCTTGACCCTTTCACCCTGTAAACATCCTATACAAACATCCTTAGCTTGCCCCACCTTATGCAGATGACAGCTTCTTGCTTCCCCCCACCCTGCAGAAACTATATAAACCCTCTTGGAGAAAAATAAAGTTGCACCTTGATCAGAATCCAGACTTGGTGTGTTTTGTTGTATCTCCTGTCCCTATCACTCCATCCTTAGGGTGGTAGAGAACCCATTGAAGCCCTGCAGGTGGGGCAAACTGGCACCCAACGTGGATGAAACCACCTCTTGAGGATTCGGAACGTCGTCTCCTGGAGGAAGACCAAGGCCTTGGTGAAGTTGTTGGATCCCCCTGAAATTGCCCGGTTCAGGACGCGATCCCGGAGGAGGGCGGAGACAACGCAGGTAAGAAAGTGACGAGCCATGGGACAGGCAACTTCGTCACGAGATTTATTTATTTCTTGCCTAAATGAGCCCCTCAAGATACAAGGAACTAGAGTAAAGAAAAAAGACCTTAAAGCCTTTGTTGATTATTGATATTTTTAGGATCTATAAACATTCCCCTGACATAAAAGAGGTTATTAATATAGGAGAAGAAAAAAATCTTCAAAGAAGCCTTTCGCTCCCCCTCTACCTGCCCTAAGACACCCCCCCCCCCAGCGCTTTCTGGTCCACCTTCAGTCTGTCCCTCTGTTCATGACCTGCACTCTATGGAAGAGGGGATGCTCACAACTTTTAAACCTAACAATCCCCAGGAGTCTGCTTTTGCCCATCCTCATCCCTCTGTTAATAATTTGACCTCTAACTCCCCTCTAGACCCCACCGAGGAGGCTTCCTTAGAGGAAGGGGCGGCCCGTTACCATAATCCAGACTGGCCCCCTTGCAAAAATCTTCCCTTAACACAGGGGTCCTTGGGCCCTTTTATACCACCTCAAAAATCTCCAGCAGTTCCCCCTTCCGAAATGCCCCCTCCCTATATTTCTCCATCTTCCCATTTTTGTGGGCCTATTCTTGATGAGTTGGCTCCCCCTGTCCCAGATCTTGGTTCACTGAGACGGGCCCTTCAGGCTCGCAGGGAACATGTTGAGCTTTTAAGGGAATTGAAAACTCTTGACAAAGAACTTAAAGCTCTTGCCCTTGAAGTGGTGGCCCGGGTCCACTAAAACCATCTCAAAAATCTAGTAAATCCAAGAGTAAGCCTCAGCCTGTCCTGGCATTTCCTGTTACCAGGAGCCAGACCTCTGGGGACTCATCCGAGGCGGCCACCCAGAGTGGCCCCTCAGGGGGTTTGGAAGATCAAAATGAGGAGGGGGAGGAGGAGGAAGAACCATCACCAGAGGACCCCCAGCCAGGACAGACTTATCACAAATTAAATTTCCGCCTAGTTGAAAAGCTGAAATCTGCCTGTGCTCAGTATGGTCCTATGGCTCCTTTTACATTAGCCTTGGTGGAAAACCAGAGCGAACATTGGTTGACCCCTAATGACTGGTATTTTCTTGCCCGCACGCGCGGCTCTTTCTGGGGGTCACTTTGTCCTCTGGAAAACAGAATTTACAGAAAATTGTCGAGAAGTTGCTCAAAAAAATGCTGAACAGCCATCCTCAAAAACTTGGACTCTAAAGAAACTCCTCGGCAACCCCCCTTATGATACAAATGCAGCACAGGCAAAATTCCCTCCTGGCCTCCTGGCCCAGATTCAAAACGCGGGGGTCCGGGCCTGGAAATGCCTGCCCCAAAAGGGTTCGGCTGCCACCTCATTAGAAAAGATTCGTCAGGGCCCTGATGAACCTTTTAGTGAATTTGTCTCTCACTTAAATGATGCAGCTGAGAGACTTTTTGGGCCAAACGAACACGAAAGCACCTTTGTTAAACACTTGGCCTTTGAAAATGCAAACCCTGCCTGCCAGGAAGTCCTCTGCCCTCATAAAAACAGAGTGGACCTCTCTGAATATGTGAGACTCTGTTCAGGTGTTGGCGCCACCCATGCCATGGGATCAGCTATAGATGCTGCCCTCAGGGCTTCACAACAGCCTGGAGCCCGCACCTGTTACTTCTGTAAACAACCAGGACATTTCACTAGGGAATGTCCTCAGAAAGGTCACAGCCTCGCGCCCTTAGCCCAGCCAGCTCAGGAGGCCGCCTCTATGAGGCCCCTGCCTTCCACTCTCTGCCCCCGCTGCAACAAGGGCCGTCATTGGGCTACAGAATGCAGGTCAAAAGTCAATTATCTGGGTCAGCCTCTTCCTCCGTGGGTGCCGGGAAACTTCCAAAGGGGCCAGCCCCTGGCCCCAATGCCTCCAAGAGCGCACCCTGGGGCCTTGAGGTCCACTCACCCCCTGCCTCCCCAGCTTCAACAAATTCTCCTGCCCCAGTTCCATTCTCCTCCCTCCAGAGAGCAACTCCAGGCAGTGCCAGATTGGACTTGTGTGCCGCCACCGAAACAGTATTAAACTCCCTTGAAGGGGCTCAGGTCATCCCTACAGGGGTGACAGGGCCCTTACCTCCTAATGTTTATGCACTTGTCCTTGGCCGCGCTTCTGTGGCCCTCTGTGGTGTCCAGGTCTACCCTGGCATAATAGATAGTGATTTCACAGGTGAAATTAAGATTCTGGCCACTGCTGTAAACGGCATGGTCATGATTCCTCAAGGTACATGCCTGGCACAGCTAGTTCCTCTACCCTCCTCTGTCTGTGATAATCCCTCAATTACAAACACCCCTCGGGGGTCAGCTGGATTGGGCTCCTAGGACGCCTACTGGGTCCAGCCTGTTACTCAGGATCGGCCTACTCTCACCCTTACTATAGAGGGAAAGAAGTTTCAGGGTATCTTGGATACAGGGGCAGACACCACAGTCATTTCACAGTCTCACTGGCCGTCCGCTTGGCCACTGGTTCCATCCCTCACTGATTTAAAAGGAATCGGTCAGTCTAATAATCCTTTAATTAGTTCAAGGACACTTTCCTGGAAGGATAAGTAAGGAAACCAAGGGACTGTCACTCCTTTTATGGTTCTGCTAATGGTGTTGCAGCCTTTGTGGCCCAAGGCCACCATACCTCCTTCCTAATGCCTTTCTGGTCAGCGCAGCTGGTTGAACTTTCAGCAATTTTAAAGGTTTTTCAGACCTATTCTGATCAACCTTATTAATATCTATACAGATAGTGCCTATATTGCCTTTTCCATCCCCTTGTTAGAAACCTCTCCAGCCATAAGGCCTACCTCCAACGCCACCCCACTTTTCTCCCAGATTCAACAGCTTGTCCTGACTCGCCAACACCCATTTTTTATAGGCCATATTAGAGCCCATAGTGATCTTCCTGGACCATTAACTGATGGCAATGCACAGGCAGATGCTGCCACCAGGCTAACTTTCCCTGTCATGGTTGGCTCAGTCCTACAGGCCCAAACTGCCCATAAGATCCACCATTTAAATTCTCAGACCCTCCGTCTTTTTTTTAAGATCTCTAAACAACAGGCCTGAGAAATTGTCAAACAATGTCCCTCTTGTGTTGTTTCTCACCCTGCCCCACACTTGGGAGTCAACCCTCGAGGCCTCCTTCCCAACCAAATCTGGCAGACAGATGTTACTCATTGCCCCGAATTCGGCAGACAAAAATTTATCCATGTCTCTATAGATACCTTTAGTGGCTTTATCTTCGCCTCTCCTCAAGCTAGGGAAGCCACAAAGGATGTTCTTTCTCACCTGATTCTTGCCTTTACTGCCTTGGGAAAACCAGCTAAGATAAAAACAGACAATGGCCCTGCTTATACCAGCACAGGCTTCAAAAAATTTTGTGATAGTCTACAAATTATTCATACCATAGGGATACCTTACAATCCCCAGGGACAGGGCATAATAGAACGAGCCCACCAGACCCTAAAGACCTGGTTGGCTTGCCTCAAGTCTTCTAACCTTCATTTTACCTGCCCCAGAGATCAATTGAGCCATGCTCTGTTTGTTCTCAACTTCCTCACCATAGATGCTGCAGGGCACTCTGCCGCTGACAGGCACTGGCACCCTTCTCCAGATGCCACCCGGCCACTAGCCATGTGGCGAGATCCCCTCATGGGGTGTTGGAAGGGCCCCCGACCCGGTCCTTATTTGGGGACGAGGTTCAGCCTGCATTCTTGGCCAGATACACTCTGCTCCCAGATGGTTACCAGAACGCCTGGTTAGAGCTGTAAATATACCTGATCTGCCCAGGAGAGATAGCCCCTCTCCTGAGGAAACTTCTTCTGTTTCAAATGCTGTCCCTCCGGCAAGCCCTCCAGGCTGTTGTCCTCACCCACAGCAACCCCCACCAGCCCTTTAGCTCTGTTATCACTCTGTTCAGAGTTCCTGTGGGGGGACAGTGGGAACTTTACAGCAAACTGTGTTTGAGACCTTTCACACAGTATACAAGGCCCATAGTTAATCACGTTCTGGGCTGAGCAGGGACACTGCTTGTCACAAATCCAGTCTGACAGCAGGGGTCATGTTTCCAAGGGCAGTGCTGAATTTTTATCCAAGGTGTCAGAAAGACTTGTCAGACCTGCTGGCCTTGGTGTCACAGGCAGTCATAGCCATGTTGGGCCAGCTTGACACAGCCTGTGGCTGGCAGGTAGCACAGCAAACAGGGTAGCACCAGAGATGCCACTCAGGGCACCTAGGTCCCTTCCACCTAGACTAACCTATTATTCCTCAGATCAATTCCTAGATCTCTAGGAAGAGAAGCCGCCCTGAGATGACTGCCTTGACAGGAGCCTGTTACTGCTATCACCTTAGCAGTCCTTCTGGGGGTTGGAGCAACGGGAACAGGCACAGGAATTGCTTCTCTGGTCCTGTCCAACCAACATTACGCTGATCTTCAACTGTCCATAGATGAGGATATTACCCAATTTGAACAGGGAATTTCTGCCCTCAAGTCATCCCTTTCCTCCCTAGCTGAGGTAGTTTTACAGAACAGGAGAGGCCTGGATCTCCTCTTTCTACAACAGGGTGGCCTTTGTACTGGGCTCAAAGAGAAATGTTGCTTCTTTACAGACCACACCGAGATAGTCAGGGACAGTATGGAAGGTTAGAAAAGGACTAGAAAAAGAGAAAAAGAAAAGGAGAATAAGAGCTTGGGTGGTTCTAGAATTGTTTTTCCAACTTCCCTTAGCTAATAACCCTTTTTCCCTCCCTCCTAGGACCTGTTGTAGGCCTGCTCCTGGTCCTTGCCTTTGGGCCATGGGCACTTTCCTGGCTCACTCGGTTCATCCGAAGCCAAATAACAGACCTGCTGGCCAGGCAGATTCAGGTTCATTACCACTGCTTTGATATGCAGGACTCCAGGGTTGAAATTTCCCCTGAGAGAGATGCCCCACACAGACCCCTTCACTCGGGGGAGGCTGCACCTGTGTGTGGGAAAAAGGCTCACTCAAGGCATGATTGGAGTGCAGCTGGGACTGCACAGGCTGGGGACCATGGTACCCCAAAATCCGGAGAGCCTGGATTATATGCCCTGTTGCATAGCGGTTGTGCAGTAACAGCCTTGCGCTTACCCATTTCCGCTCCTTCAAAAAACTGCACGGTCCATTGATTCCTGCACTATGGGGACGCCTGTGGTGCTTGAGTATGGAGAGACATTCCCTCTCGGACCTTTTTTCACAACCTTTAGAGGGATAGGGCCTCTGTAATCCTCCATTGCAAAGCCTCTTTCAGAGCCCTCATTTTAGACCATTCGAACCTGGTTTATGCTGGCCCTTAGATTTATTACTAAGAAGGGGGAGATGTCAGGGACAAGGATAGAATCTCTAGTTAGTGGAAAAATACAGACCCCCATAAGACAGGGAACTAGATCATCTTACAGTCAGGTTGCCTAGCAACAGGACATTGAGGCAGAGCCCTTAACCCTTTCACCCTGTAAACATCCTATACAAACATCCTTAGCTTGCCCCACCTTATGCAGATGACAGCTTCTTGCTCCCCCCACCCTGCAGAAACTATATAAACCCTCTTGGAGAAAAATAAAGTTGCACCTTGATCAGAATCCAGACTTGGTGTGTTTCCTTGTATCTCCTGTCCCTGTCATTCCATCCTTAGGGTGGTAGAGAACCCGTTGAAGCCCTGCAGGCAGGGCACAGTATATGAGAGGAAGGCTGCACCTGAAATTTCAACAATATAATTGCCCCAATGATACTTAAAAAATGGCAGCACCAATTGAACTGCCACTATGCATGGGTAAATCTCACAAAACTTCATCCTTAGATGAAGAGCTAAAGACAGTCAATGGCTACTCAGAGGGAGAATCAGTCTCCCCCAGGGATTAGATAATTAATGGTTTATCCTGTCCCAATTGTTCATTTTTAAACACACATTTTTATGAGCAACATTAAATGTGCTTTTTCTCCCTGCCCTTCAAACACACACACACACACACACACACACACACATACACACACACACACACACACAAAACAACAACCAAACAAAAAAAAACCCAACCAAACACAAAAACAAGATTAATTTTTAGAGGTCATAAAATTAAAGAGGAGTGAAGAGGATGTGGGAAGGGATGAAGGGGCCAAATGAAGGGATGGAAATTATGTAAATACAATATTGATGTATGAAATTCTCAAATAGATTTAAATTCAAGAAGATTTTATCATATACTTAGATGAGGGTTAAGACTCACTAACTAGTATAAGTATTTTTTAAATACTTGTGAAAGAACATTTCATATGATATTTACATTTGAGGGTATTTAAGCTTAAGGGAAACAATGAAAACTTTAACAATTTTGGGTTACATTTTTTTTTAACTCAATCAATGCCTCCTTAGGTTTCTCAGATGCTTACTCAGGAGTGAGCATGATACTTCTTCCTGGCTAGAAGAAAAACACAGTTGATAATCTTCCTCAGCATTCTGGAAAACAGAACCAAAAGTCATAATGTACCTTCCCCAATACTCACTTTAGTACACATTTTCTTTCCTCTTCCGCATCTCTAAAACTGGAAAGTCTGAGGCAGGCAATAATAATTCTGTTCTGTGTAAGAGGAGGCTGCCATTAAAATTAACAGTGGTGAGTTCAGTGGTCCCTGCTCTCCCTGAGAATCTTCAGATTCCTGTCTTTTCATTTCTGGTAGAACAGATTTATCAATGCAAACTGTATTCTTTTTACTACATTTTTGTGACACTGGGAATAGGAAATCACTCCATGCCCTGTTTCCAAGCAAGAAATTGTCCCTGTCACCCATCTCCCTACAGGCCTTGGAGAAAATTGAGGTTTGCTATAATGTGTTTCTGTCCAGACAACTTATTATCCCAGTGCCATGTGTCCACCATGTCTATGATGACTGAGCAAAGCTAAATTTAGAAGCCTTGGAATGTCAGCAACCTGAGTACAGGAGACAAAAACTAGGGAGTCCTTGTGGGGGAACTAGAACATGAAATCAGCATTTCACCTTCATTCTGAGAATCTCCAAGGAGAAAGGAAGGTATCTAAGTTTTGTAATAACCCAGAAGAAAAAAAAAGATACAAAACACATTAACACTGGGATCCATTTGAAACAACCAAATATAAGTTATGTAGTAGCTATTGAATTGTGTCAGAGCCCCACATGAGGTACCAAAGAAAATGCATTAAGTAGAGTTATGGCTTATTAATAACTTGTTTACTTTTGATTCCTGATAGAAAATAATTACCTTTACATGCAGAGTGAAGTCCCATTTATTATATTATGATAGTAAATGAGTGCACTCCTACACATACATGTATACACACATGCTGTGGGATGGTCTGTATGTCAAGTGTGTTGCTGATTGGTCAGTAAATAAATTACTGATTGGCCATTGGCTAGGCAGGAAGTATAGGCGGGACAAGGAGAAGAATTCTGGGAAGTGGAAGGCTGAGAGGGAGACACTGCCAGCCGCCACCATGACAAGCCACATGGGAAGATCCCGGTAAGCCACGAGCCATGTGGCTAGGTATAGATTAATGGAAATGGATTAATTTAAGATATAAGAACAGTTAGCAAGAAGCCTGCCACAGCCATACAGTTTGTAACTAATATAAGTCTCTGTGTTTACTTGATTGGGTCTGAGCAGCTGTGGGACTGGCGGGTGAGAGAGATTTGCCCTGACCGTGGGCCAGGCAGGAAAACTCTAGCTACAAATGGCGTCCAACGTGTTGGCAAGAGTTTCCACCTAAAACCTGAGTAAAAAGATTCTAAAATGGAGCTAAAAACAGCTCCTAGTTGTCTCTTTCAAGCTAGCAGCAGCCTGCGTGTTTGAGCTACTATGGCGGGTTCCTGGTGTGCATGCTCAACCTGCAGTATGGCGGGAATGAGGCCTCTGCAAGTGGCACATTAAGCTGTGTGTTGGATTTAGCCTTTGCTAGTACAAAAAAAAAAGAGGTTTCTGGGCTACACGCTACTTTGATAGAAGCATAGACCCACTATTTCTGAGAGTTGATGGCTTCCAGAGCTGGCGGAAAACGTACTACCGCCATGTTGGGAAGCTGAAGTGGGCGGAGCCAGCAGCCATAGCGCCAGCGCCATTTCAGGCTTAGAAGGCTGCAGTTTAAAGCAATAGGCTCAAGCTAATATAAAAAAATAAGCCACGTAAAGATGGCTACCACACAGAGAATCTGGATTATGTTCTCTTTGATATTTGTGATTAAAGAAAAACATTTGATTACAAAAGCTGTTGAGTTATGCCAAAATGTATATTTTAAAGGTACCTTGACTTCAAAATTTGGATGTAAGGATATGTTGCTTTGGAAAGGAGGCTCTGATTTTGTTTCCACAGAAAGCCAGAGGCTATGGATTTGTTCAAGATTAAAATACATCAGGTTTGACCAGCCAAGACCCCCTGAAAGGTCTCCGATGACACCATGGCCCTGATGATCCAACATCCAGAATGGTTTCAAGGCAACTGGCTCAGACAACATACCCTCATGGACTATTCCATAATTCTAAAATTTTCTTTGTATCCCCATAAGATACAGCGCCCCCCTCCAGCAGGAAGTAGTAAGAGAAACTACGCCCAAATTCCCAAATATACCAAGCTGACTTTGGAGATATGTAAAGGTTAAAACCTTCCTTTTTAAGAAAAGAAAAGGGGAAGTGCTGTGGGATGGTCTGTATGTCAAGTGTGTTGCTGATTGGTCAGTAAATAAATCACTGATTGGCCATTGGCTAGGCAGGAAGTATAGGCGGGACAAGGAGAAGAATACTGGGAAGAGGAAGGCTGAGAGGGAGACACTGCCAGCCGCCACAATGACAAGCTGCATGGGAAGATCCCGGTAAGCCACGAGCCATGTGGCAAGGTATAGATTAATGGAAATGGATTAATTTAAGATATAAGAACAGTTAGCAAGAAGCCTGCCACAGCTATACAGTTTGTAACTAATATAAGTCTCTGTGTTTACTTGATTGGGTCTGAGCAGCTGTGGGACTGGCGGGTGAGAGAGATTTGCCCTGACCGTGGGCCAGGCAGGAAAACTCTAGCTACACACACACACTAAAATTAAAATGAATGGCCTATATTTAAGGTCATTTTCAAAATATGTTTCCCTCTTTACCAGTTATTTTCGGCATCATCTATTAGATCCTTGATACAAGTATTCAGAGGACACAGCTCTAGTGATATAGTCTAGATGAAATTGTATATCAAACCTATCATTCTGTAATTATTAATTTGAAACCTTGTTCTTAAGAAATAAATCAGTATCAAAAATGTCTACATGACAAAGAAGACATAGAAAAAGTGGCACCAAAGATATCTAATGTAAAATTGTATTGACAACTTTACATCATGTTCATTGTGTGTATACATATATTTACAAACAATTCATACAATTCATGTATACATGCATTTTCATATCTCTCTCTCTCTCTCTCTCTCTCACACACACACACACACACACACACACACACACACAGGGTTTATTGTGCTCTAGCAGTACAAATGCACTTCACATGCTGCTCATTGATTCAACATAAAGGTTGGAGAAGCCATCCTAAAAAGAGAAGAAACTCAAAACATTGGTGCTAAAATCAGGAACAAGACAAGTCCATTAATATCACTTCTCAATGTAATTCTTACAATTTCAGCTAGAGCAGTAAAACAAGGGAAGGAGATGAAACAGAAACAAATGATAAAGGAAGAGGTCAACATATATTTATTTCCATATGAAAAGATTCTATATATAAAAACATAGCATGCAAAAACAAAACACCTCCTAGAGCAGATAAATATTCAGAAAAGTAGCAGGATACAAAACTAAAACACAACTATCAGCATCCTTCTTCTATGCAAATGACAAAAAATAAATCAAGAAGACAATTCTATTCTCAGTGTAATAAAATAAAACAACAACAACAACAACAAAACCCTTGAAATTGATTTGATCAAAGAAATAACTGGTTTGTGCAATGAAAACATTAACACATTGAAAAAAGTAATCAAAGATACCAGCATATGGAAAGACCTCCCATGCTCACAGATTGGCAAGATTAATGTGAAAATGGCCAACAAAAATTTTAAAAGTAATTAATTATTTTTGAGTTTCATATGGAAATACAAATGACTGAAGATATCCAGAACAAAACTAAATATTAATCATCATTAAAACAACTACATGCTGGGGGTATTATTATAAAAGATCTCAAGTTATGCTGCAGTGCAATAATAAATACAAAAACTGTTCTGGGAGAAAAACAGTCACCCATGGAGTAGAATTGATGTCTTCATACAAATCCATATTGCTACAGCCACCTGATTTTTGACAAAGAAGGCAACCATTCACATTGGAGAAGATACAGCATCTTCAATAAATAGTGCAGTACAAACTTAATCACTACATGTAGAAGAATAAAATTTGATCATTGTCTCTTGAACTACACAAAACTCTCTGGTATCCTGGATCTTATATAGAAGGAAATTAGGAAATTTATGCAAACTCATTGGCACAGGAAAATACTTTCTGAACAGAAAGCCAATAGTGCAGACATAAAAACCAACAAGTAATAACTGGATTCTCATGAAGCTAAGAAGTTTCTGTACAGCAAAAAGATACCATCATTTGACCAAAGATACAGCCTACAGAATGGGAAAATATCTTTTCCAGTTCTTATACAGTGAGTGTCTAGAATACATAAAGAACTTTTTTAAAAAGATCAAAAAAGTAAATGACCTATATAAAAATAATCCTCAAAACATGTTATACAAAAAACCTACTTTTTAAAATTTTAACATCATTAGCCACCTGAACAATAAAAATTAATTGTATTTTAAGTTTTTGTCCTGCCCTAATCAAGATGGATAAAATAAAAACTCAAATGATGACAAATGCTGATGAAAATGTTGGAAAGGGGGACCACTTATTCACTCCTCGTGGGAATGCAAATCTGTCCAACCACTATGGAAATTGGTGTGCCAGTTGCTCAAAAAGAAAGAAATAAACCCACCACATGGTTCAACTGTACTATTCTTTGATAAACACATGGACTCTCAACCTACTTTATAGGTACCTCTGATCATTAATGGTCATCTGTGCTCTCCTCTTCATAGATAGAAAAAACATCTATATGTTCATCAAATGATGAATTGATGAGGGAAAGCGTGTATATATTCTCAGCAGAATATTACACAACCATGGAGAAGAATGAAAATTTGATCTTCACAGATAAATGCAATGAGTAGGAAACAAGTACTTTAAGGTAACGCAGACTCAGACAGACAAAACCCGCACATTTTCTCTTCTCTGTGAATGTTAAGACTCTTTACACCAGGTAGCGGTGGCACATACCTTTAATTTCAGCACTTGGGAGGCAGAGGCAGGCATATCTATGTGAGTTTGAGGTTAGCCAGGTCTACGGAGCTAGTCCCAGGACAGTCAGGGCTACACAAAGACACTCTTTCTCAAAAACCAAAATAACAAACAAACAAAGACTCTTCAGATATGGTGTGTTTAATTTGAATGACCATTAGAGGTAAAAAAAAATTACTAATGGGTAATATGGAGGTATTGTCTAGGGAAGAGATATATATAACATTGGGTTATGGGTGAACAATGTATGCAGCAGGAAGGGTTAAGTGGGTGGGAAGCTGAAGGTAAGGCAGACAAGGAAGTATGGGAAAGGACAAATAACACTAAAGTCTATCAAAAAAAGTCATGAAAAGCCACTTGTGCAGAACATTCATACATATCAGGTCTTGAATGATTGTTTAAAAGGACATAATTGAGTCCTATAGTAGTTGGATTGCAGAAGCCCCTCTCCCAGCTAACCTCCATCCCTTTCATTTCAGTCTGGATAGACTACACTTAGTCCTGCTAGAGCCTGCATTCAGGAGCTGTTCCCTCCACATAACCTCCATTCCCTGAGGATTTCACCTTTGGTCCTGGTATAAAAGTAGACATGTTGACTGATGGACTTAAAGTTAATATCCAGGCATAAGTCAACACACCTACATTCTCCTGATTTTTCACAAAGAAGCCAAAAACACACAATGAAAAAAAATAATCTTCAGCAAATGGTACTAGGCCAACCAAACAGAATCATATACAACATCCTGCCAAAAACTAAACTCCAAAATGAGAGCAGATTCCCTGCGTCTGATAGAAGAAATGTGAATATTACACTGAATATTAGGACAAAAATAATTCTCAGTAGCATCCAGCTATGAACTCTGCAATCTAGAATTGTGACTTTCCTGGAAGTTATACTGGTGAAATAGGGCATATATGATGGAGTTTTTGATTGATTTTAATGCTTACTCCAGGAGATGGTACCCATAAATGATACTGATAAAGTAACCAGGATCTGAGAGTAGATAAATCATAGTCCTTTAGGAAAACTGACTACTAGTATTCTGTTACAAGAACATAAAATGACTCCTAATGAGATATTGCTATACCTTACATAAACACATCAGTCAACCTTCATCAGAAAAGCTTCTTTTTTCAGTTTATTGTAAGAAGAAAGAGATACCCAACTGGAAAGTTAAACAGAATTTCCATTTGACTTAACAGCTCTTGTCTTGGGTGTAGACCCATGAAAATGATATTCCACAACCACACAAAATTCTGTGAATAAAATTAACTCACAACATGGTTCACAACTTCCAAAAAGAGGAAAGAAACTAAGTATTCAGCCATTGAATGTCTAAAAGAAATCTGGAGTAGACTGTAGGAGAAAAAGTATGAGAGTTGTGATCTGGTTTAGGGATCATTTACGATAAGGAAAATGTTCTTGGCATAATCATGTAAGTGGCCACTCTTGTGAATGAACAAATATTGTCACTCATGATCAATTAATTATATGCTATATGTAATTTAACTCACTTTTAAGAAAGATAGGGACAAGTTTATCCTCAAAACACTTTTACTATCGGTACTAAACTTCATAATGAAGTTGTCTATAGGTGGTCAGGAATAGAGCATGTATTTTTGTATTTGAAAATATACTCAACCAAACCCTTTTTTCAATAAAATACATTCTTAAAAAACTGCTGTAAGTAAACTGTGTAAAAACCAAGGTTTTATATTTTGTACTTAAGTACTTAATGGGCACTTGTCACTTATGAAGAACCTTTGAAAATATTTAGTTTTCAAATAACATTACCTGATCTCTGTTTACCCCACTTTATAGATCAGGCAGTGTCATAATGGCTAATATCCCAAAATAGCAAAGAGAGGGTTGGCATTGGGCAGTCTAATAGCCAAGCACAGATCAGAACTGTGGGGCCTCTCTGGCTCATCATCTGTGTCCTAAAGCTTCCGTTTGGGAGCACCACTCCGGAAAGTAACTCTTATTTATGTAGCCTTGTCTCCCTTTTCTTCCTGGGACAATCAGCATTTCAAATGAGATTGCATACTTACATTAGGAGTGAGGTGATAAATTATATAAATGTGTTACTGATAAATCTACAGCTACCTTGGAAATACATAAAATGTACAATAATATGGCTTTATACTCAAACATTTTCTCATAGGATGCCTAATGTGTTTCTTTCTCTTAATAACCAGATCTATCTGGCTATGACAATAATTATCTAAAGTGGTGGGATTAATGACATAAGCCACCTATTATAGATGACTTGGTAAATTCTTGATTGATTTTCTACAGGGGCAAAACACAGAATAAGACCTCAAAAAATTGTTGAATGAATAAAGAATAAAAATATATGTTAGTACAGAAGGGTAAAAATCCATTTGATTTGTTTTACCTTAAGAATTAGAGATAATACAATCTTTGATAATCAGTATAATATGAAGTAAATACATTCTGACTATTAGTTACAACCAAGGAGTCTCTGTACAAATGGGGATGGTACTTCTTACTGCTACAGCCTCTCCTGATTCCACTGGTCCATGGGACACCACCTATTGAATATTTATCTCCCAGTGATGACTTTCTCATTGACACTTTCGACTGCAGTAGAGAGGCTTTTCTTAGTACAGGCCAAACACTAAGAGAGCAGATAGTCAATAGTCAACCAAATACAAAAGTTGAGGAGTTACATGAAATTAACCATTTCTTGTAGCAGGGCTCCACTGAGTAACAGTTTTAAAAGATACATTATGGATAAGGACATTTAGGAAGTTGTACTAAGAACTGACTCAAGAATCAGAATTTGAAGAATAATATATCATGGAGGAAAAAGAATCAGCAAACATATTGAGAGAAGAGAAATGTCCATATTACAAGTAGTGTACAATAGCTGTGTCAAAAACTACAGCAAAGCCAAGATATGTAACTCCTCAGAAATGGCCAATGGAGTAGCAACATATAAGTCACTGAGAATACTAAGCCAAAGAGAAACAATATCTGAAGAATGATAGGAATACTATTGTAAAAGACCATAAAATGCAGTATTTTCCTCAAAGATTCCAAATCCCTGATTCCTTCAAATGATAAATATGTCCGGTAGGACAGATACCATGCAGATTTCACTGACATCATGATCCTGAAGCCCATCAGCTCCATTCTCATCCCCTAAGATACTATAAGTTACAATGACCTACCCAGATAGAAGTCAGTCAACTGCCACTCTAGGGAGAGTCAGATTTGAAGAATAATAGGGATTCAACCAGCAGTTGTTGTCTAAAGTGGAATGGAATGCATTGGAAGAAGTAACAGCTTTCTCTGAGGAAACCATAGTTCCCAGGTGACCATCCTCCACAATAATCAAATTCAAATTCTGAATGAGCCAAGAACCAGACCCTTCTGAGTCTCCAAGGAAGAATGCAGGTCTATCACATTCTTTTTTTTTAAGAGCTGAGGACCGAACCCATGGCCTTACACTTTCTAGGCAAGCGTTCTACCACTGAGCTAAATCCCCAACCAATTTCTTTTTGTTTTTAATTTTATAATTAATTTAATTTTACACATCAGCCACAGATTCTCCTGTCCTCCCTCCTCCCGCGCCCCCCCCCCCCCCGCCCTCCTCCCAATCCACCCCCCATTCCCACCTCCTCCAGGGCAAGGACTCCCCTGGGGATTCAGCTCAGCCTGATAGATTCAGTCCAGGCAGGTCCAGTCCCCTCCTCCCTTCACCTAGGCTGAGCAAAGTGTCCCTGCATAGGGCCCAGGCTCAAAACAGCCAGCTCATGCACTAAGGACAGGTCCTGGTTCCACTGCCTGAGGGCCTCCCAAACAGTTCAAGCTAATTGACTGTCTCACTTATCCAGAGGGCCTGATCCAGTCGGGAGCTCCTCAGCTATTGGTTCATAGTTCATGTGTTTCCACTAGTTTGGCTATTTGTCCCTGTGCTTTTTCCAATCATGGTCTCAACATCTCTCACTCACACAATCCCTCTCTCTCTCTCTTGTCAATTGGACTCCCAGAGCTCCACCTGGGGCCTGGCTGTGGACCTCTGCATCTGCTTCCATCAGTCATTGGATGAGAGTTCTATCATGACAGTTAGGGTGTTTGGCCATCCAATTACCAGAGTAGGTCAGTTCAGGCTTTCTCTTGACCATTGCCAGTTGTCTATTGTGGAGGTATCTTTGTGGATTTCTGGGCACCTCTCTAGCACTTTGCTTATTCCTATTCCCATGGGGTCTTCATTTATCATGGTATCTCTTTCCTTGTTTTCCCTCTCTGTTCTTGATCTAGCTGGGATCTCCTGCTCCCCTAGGCTCTCTTTCCCTTGACCGTTGCCCTTCATTACCCCTGCTTATGACCAGTTTGCTCATGTAGATCTCATCCATTTCTCTGTCATTGGACGATCTCTGTGTCTTTCTTAGGGTCCTCTTTACTAGGTAGCCTCCCTGGGGTTGTGAGTAGCAGTCTAGTCATCCTTTGCTTTACATCTAATATCCACCTATGAGTGAGTACATACCATGTTTGTCTTTCTGAGTCTGGGTTACCTCATTCAGGATGATTTTTTCTAGATCCATCCATTTGCCTGCAAACCTCATGATGTCATTGTTTTTCTTTTTTCTTTTTTGGTGATGCATGCCTTTATTTATTTACTTATTTATTTTTTGAATGCTGAATGCCATTTATTGAAGGAGGGAGGAAGTCTTAAATACAGGCTTACAGCACAATGGGAGAACCCCAGAGGGCAGAAGTTCACTACCGATGTTTTACAATCTTGCATCTAAGCTATTAACGCCCAATATGCAGGATACACAGACAAGAAACTTCCCTTAAGCACTCAGGAGGGTGGAACCCAGCAGGGAATTAGCATGGGGAGGACATCAAGGTCAAGGTCAGCAAGCAAGGCAACAGTTACTCAAAACAGGGGCCAGGGCCCTACTTTTTTACTAAAAAAAATGAGCTTCTGACTTAGGTTGTGTGGGATGTCAGAAGGTCACCTTACCCATCATAGAGACACCTGCCCAGGCCACACAGGCGCTCTGTCTTAGGTTGGTGAGCACCCCCCAGGCATTACCCATTTCAGAATACTCATTATCATACAGGCTCAGTCATTTGTGAGCTGCAGGGTTAACTGCTGCCAAAGATCTCAAAGTGGTGCTGGGCTTGCAATCTGTGTGTTTGACACAGAAAAGACCAACAGAAGTCCTAACCCACCCATAGCCAGGAGGCTAAAGGCAACTGAGCTATTCCCTTCCTTAACCAGCCTTACTGAAAATTGGAGTCCTTGTAAGATGGTATCCCAAAAGCAAATGGAACTTCAGTTTATAAATTTCCACTTTCAAAGCCAATTGAAATGTATATAACTATTGAATTAAATTTATCATGCCCAATAGAATGGAAGATTAACTAACTGTGGTAGCTACTTTTGCTGCCAGGGTCTCCACTGTGCTAGCTGTAGTAAGCTATTATGAAATGGCAATCCCAGAAACAGTAGCAGCGGTGGCCGCCACTGCTATAACAGCAACAATGGCAGCAGTGATGTCAAATTCTCTTCTGGAGCGCATGGGCATCCACTAGCATGAACACAACTCCGGGAACACAAACCACCAAGGCCCAATTTTCTTGATCCCAGCATGACTTAAGCTGGCAGTTCTGAAAAAGAACAACTAAGAACTATAAAGAAAAAACAGGCAGCTCACAAGGAGCAGAACTAATGGTCTCATACTGGCTACATTCAGGCTCACAAATTTTAAGGTATCTTCAAAGGGGGCTAAATGAATTTCAGGAGGCCAATAAATGTTGCACAGAGCCACTCCTGAAAAGTAGGTACTACACCAGCTTGAAAAGGATTGTGAAAATGAAAAGGCTTAGCTGGCATGCTGCTGTTAACAAATGGAGGTCAGTGACCTTCAGGGTTATCCTTAATCTCCAAGGTGTCTGAATGACATGTTCTCAAACATACTTGAAAAAGCAGTTACCATACATTACCTTCTGGAGAATCCAACCACATGGCTACAGTTCCTAGACTTGTGTTAATGTTTGCCAAGGCTGGCCATGTTGGGCTCTCAATCCCCATTGGCATCAGAAAGGGAGAGTTTTTCACAAAGGCCCAATAGGTCTCTGCCATGTTGTGCTTCAGCAGCAGCCACAGGGCACACACAGTGTTCAGGAACCCAAAGAGGAACCTCATTGTCCTGAGGAAAGACATAAACAGAACCCCAGGCCCACACCAACACCAGATTGGGTCCCCCCCCCAAGTGCCAGTAGAAAGATCCTTCCATCGCTCCTGGGGGTGATTTGCAACAGGAGCCCTCCAGTGCTTATCTGCAGCAGATACTCCAGCAGAATCCGCTGATATAAAATTTAAAATATATAAAACAAGGGAAAGAACAGAATGTGGAGATAAATGATGAGCCCCTAGCTCCCCCCTTTTTACTTTAGCAAAATATGTTTGTTTGGTTTTTTTAATAGTTCAAATTTTTCTTTTATTTTTTATTTTTATTTATTTATTTATTTAAATTAATTAATTAATTAATTTTTCTATTATCAGCTTGATACAGTATAAATTCTTATCTTAATAGTGAAATGTTTCATTGAGGCTTGCTCAGTAATTGAGTAAAACCAAAACTTATTATAAGCCACAGTCATCCTAGGGTCCCCCATGCTATATATATACATATGTATATATGTATATATATATATATATATATAGCCTCCATGGTTCTGTGGGTTGCAGTCTGATTGTTCTTTGCTTTATATCTAGAATCCACTTATGAGTGAGTACATACGATGTTTGTCCTTCTGGGGTATGGGTTACCTCACTCAGGATGATTTTTTTCTAGTTCCATCCATTTGCCTGCAAATTTCATGCTGTCATTGTTTTTCTCTGCTGAGTAGTACTCCATTGTGTATATGTACCACATTTTCTTTATCCATTCTTCAGTTGACGGGTATCTAGGTTGTTTCCAGGTTCTGGCTATCACAAATAATGCTGCTATGAACATAGTTGAGCATGTATCTTTGTGTATGATTGAGCATTCCTTAGGTATATGCCCAAGAGTGGTATGGCTGGGTCTTGAGGTAGTTCAATTCCCAATTTTCTGAGAAACCACCATACTGATTTCAACAGTGGTTGTACATTTGCATTCCCACCAAAAGTGGAGGAGTGTTCCCTTTGCTCCACATCCTCTCCAACATTGACTGTCATTAGTTTTTTTGATCATAGCCATTCTGACAGGTGTAAGGTAGTATCTCAGAGTCATTTTGATTTTCATTTCTCTGATGATTAAGGATGTTGAGCATTTCTTTAAATGTCTTTCAGCCATTTGTGATTCTTCTGCTGAGAATTTTCTGTTAAGCTCTGCAGCCCATTTTTTAATTGGATTGTTCAGTATTTTGATGTCTAGTTTCTTGAGTTCTTTATATACTGTGGAGATCAATTCTCTGTCAGATGTGGGGTTGGTGAAGATCTTTTCCCATTATGTAGACTGTCTTTTTGTCTTATTGACCATGTCTTTTGCCCTGCAAAAGCTTCTCAGTTTCAAGAGGTCCCATTTATTAATTGTTGTGCTCAGTGTCTGTGCTATTGGTGTTATATTTAGGAAGTGATCTCTGGTGCCAATGTGTTCAAGAGTACTTCCTACTTTCTCTTCTATTAAGTTTAGTGTAACTGGATTTATGTTGAGGTCTTTGAACCACTTGGACTTGAGTTTTGTGCATGGTGACAGATATGGATCTATTTGTAATCTTTTATATATTGACATACAGTTAGGCCAGCACCATTGTTGAAGATACTTTCCTTTTGCAATTGTATAGTTTTGGCTTCTTTGTCAAAAATCAGGTGTTCATATGTGCGTGGATTAATGTCATGATCTTCAATTCAATTCCATTGGTCTGTATGTCGGTTTTTATACCAGTACCAAACTGTTTTTATTACTATAGCTCTATAGTAGAGCTTGAGGTCAGGGATGGTGATGCCTCCAGAGGTTGCTTTATCATACAGGATTCTTTTAGCTATCCTGGGTCTTTTGTTTTTCCATATGTAGCTGAGTATTTTCTTTCCAAGTCTGTGAAGAATTGTGTTGGTATTTTGATGGGGATTGCATTGAATCTGTAGATTGCTTTTGGTAAGATTGCCATTTTTACTATGTTAATCCTACCTATCCATGAGCATGGGAGATCCTTCCATTTTCTGATATCTTCTTCAATTTCTTTAGAGATTTAAAGTTATTATCAAAAAGGTCCTTCACTTGTTTAGTTAGTGATATCCCAAGGTATTTTATATTATTTGTGGCTATTGTATTTCTCTGTTAAGTTTCAATTTGGCAGATCTGTCCAGTGGTGAGAGTGAGGTGTTGAAGTCTCCCACTCTTCATGTGTGGGGTTTTATATGTGATTTAAGCTTTAGTAATATTTCTTTTACATATGTGGGTGCCCTTGTGTTTGGGGCATAAATGTTCAGAATTGAAACTTCATCTTGGTGGATCTTTCCTGTGATTAGTATGTAATGCCCTTCTTGATCTCTTTTGATTGATTTTAGTTTGAAGTCTATGTTGCTGGATATTAGGATGGTTACACCTGCTTGCTTCTTAAGACCATTTGATTGGAAAGTCTTTTCCCAGCCTTTTATTCTTAGGTAGTGTCTATCTTTGAATTTGAGGTGTGTTTCTTGTATGCAGCAGAAAGATGGGTCCTGCTTTCATATCCATTCTGTTAGTCTGTGTCTTCTTATAGGTGAATTAAGTCCATTGATATTAAGGGGTATTAATGACCAGTGATTGTTCATTCCTATTATCTTTTGGTGGTAGTGTATGTGTACTTCTCTTCTTTGGGGTTTACTGCTGTGGTGTTATTTATTGCCTGTGTTTTCGTGGGTGTATCTGAACTTCCTTAGGTTGGAATTTTCATTCTAGTGCTTTCTGTAGGGCTGGGTTTGTGGATAAGTATTGTTTAAATCTCGTTTTGTCTTGGAATGTCTTGTTCACTCCATCTATGATGATTGAAATTTTGCTGGGTATATTAGTCTAGGCTGGCATCCATGGTCTCTTAGCATCTGCATTACATCTGTCCGGGTTCTTCTGGCTTTCAAATTCTCCATTGAGAAATCGGGTGTTATTCTGATGGGTTTGCCTTTATACGTCACTTGGCCTTTTTCCTTTGCTGCTCTTAATATTCTTTCTTTATTCTGTACATTTAGTTGTTTAATTATTATGTGGCGAGGGGACTTTTTTTGGGGGTCTAGTCTGTTTGGTGTTCTATAGGCTTCTTGTATTATTTCATAGGCATTTCCTTCTTTAAGTTGGGAAAGTTTTCTTCCATGATCTTGTTGAATATATTTTCTGTGCCTTTGAGTTGGTATTCTTCTCCTTCCTCTATCCCTATTAGTCTTAGGTTTGGTCTTTTCATGGTGTTCCAGATTTCTTGTACATTTTGTGTTATGATTTTTTTTGGAATTGGTATTTTCTTTGACTGACGAATCCATTTCCTCTATTGTATCCTCTACACCAGAGATTCTCTCTTCCATCTCTTGTATTCTGTTGGTTATGCTTGCATCTGTGTTTCCTGTTTGTTTACTCAGATTTTCTATTTCCAGCATTCCCTCTGTTTGAGTCTTCTTCATTGTTTCTATTTCCCTTTTCAGGTCTTGAACTGTTTCCCTCACCTGTTTCATTGCTCTTTCATAGTTTTCTTTAAGGCATTTATTGTTTTCTTTCACTTTTTTATTTGTCTTTTCCTTTAGTTCTTTATAGATTTCTTCCCAGTTTTTGTTTGACTTTTTCTCATTTTCTTTATTGATTTCCTCCACTTTTTTGTTTATCTTTTCCTCAATTTCATTTTTTATTTTTTCTTGAAAGGCCTCTAGCATCTTTATGATGCTATTCTTAAGGTTGCTTTCTTCTGCTTCTTCCGCCTTGTAATGTTCAGGTCTTGCTGTTGGAGGAGGGCTAGGTTCCGGTGATGCTGTATTGCTCTTTATGTTGTTGTATGTACTTCTGCTTTGATGTCTGCCCATCTCCTCATCTAATAGGTATAAGAGGTGCCTGTGTCTGAGTGAGTTGCTGTTGGTCCACTCTGTGTTTGTTGTGTCTATGTCTCAGAGGGCCCTTCTGGGTCTAATCTTAGCTCTTGGTCTGATTGGAGCAGGCAGCTTCCATGTCTCAGCGAGCTGCTCTTGAGTCAACCCTAGCTAGTTGATTCTGTGACTCACAGATTTGTTCTTGGTCTTATCAGGGCTCTTGGTCCAGTCAGAGCTGACAGATTCTGTGTTTCAGGAAGCCTCTCTTGGTCCAATGAAAGGTGGCAGGTACTACTTCTTAAAAAGCCACTCTTGGTCTAATCAGGGCTGGCAGATTCCTTCTCTCCTGAATTTACTCTTGGTCCAATGACGGCTCTTTGTCCAATGAGAGCTCTCTCTTTCTCTGGGCCAGATGGGAGCTCTGGGCTGGATGGGAGCTGGGGGCTAATCTCCAAGTCTCAGGAAGTGGCAGATGGGTGTGGAGGCAGGGTGTATAGATTGCAGTGTCAACTGGGGGGTCTTGGAGAAGGGGAACCTTCTCATGGGAGCCCTGCCTGCTGGCCAGCAACTGGGGCCAAGTTGGGCAGGTCTTCCCCTGGAACGGCTGGGGCCCAGGGATGGGACCTAGGGACAGGCCTCCCTGGGTATGAACCCAGTCACTCACCTCTGAGCCAGATGGGAACTCTGCAGCCCTATCATATTCTTGATGAACCTGTTCCATCCTGAGTATAGGAACTCTGAAGTCCACCTGCCCTTACTGCCTGTGGAATTGAAGCTTATCAGAGTTGTTTTTAGTGATTAAGATTTTAACAATTGTTACACATGTATTTTATAGCACTTGGAGGGGGAGCTATTGCTGCTGTATCAAATGCCAAAAATGTGTAACAAGCAGAAAACAGATTTTTGAAAAGTTGAAGACTTTTAAAGAACAAAGTTTGTCTTAATTTGAGCAAATTGGTACCCACATGCAGAATTTTGTAGAATAAAGCTCAGCTATTGAGCACTCTGAAGAGATTATGAGATCATTAAATTGAAGCATTATTTCTTTAGAGTATGTATGAATCATCATAAGTTCATATGGGCAGCAGTAATAATTGTAAAGATACTGTGTATGATCAATCTTAGGAACACATAATTAAGGCTCATGGAAGAGATTCTACACATTTTGTATCTTTGGTAACTGATATATCCATATTAGAATTGTGCCTCTGACTATGCAGAACACATAGTTTTAAAATTATGAAGTTACATATTTAGTAAAAACAATGGTATTCTGTACATAACATTCTTATATTAAAAGTTATTGTAAGTAGTTCTAAGAGGCAAGTTCATACCACTAATTGCCTACACAAAAACTTAGAGATATCTAATAATACTAACTTAGTAACTCTATTAAAAGCTTAGAACAAAAGGAAAAAAATCACAGGCAAAGAAGGAGACGTGCAAATATAAACTCAAGGCAAAAATCAAGAAAATAGAAAAACATCAAAAAATAAATTAAATGAAGAGTTAGTTCTTTGAGAAAATCAAATGAGATTACCCAATCCCTGTAGGTGTAAAGTTTCTGTCCCACCAGCAACTCACAAATTATTGACATGAGACTTATATTAATTATAAATGCTCAGCCAGTAGCTCATGCTTATTACTAATGAACTCTTACACATAATGAACCCATAATTCTTATCTATATTTAGCCATGTGGCTTGATACCTTTCCTCAGTACAGCATTCTCATCTTGCTTCCTCTGCATCTGGCTGGTGACTCCTGACTCTGCCATTCCTCTTCCCAGCATTCTTAGTTTTGTTGCCCCACCTATACTTCCTGCCTGGCTACTGGCCAATCAGTGTTTTATTAAACCAATTCAAGTGACAAATCTTTACAGTGTACAAGAGGATTATTCCATGGAAAACCCTACCCAAATTAACTAAGGCAGAGAGAGAACATCAAAATTAAGAAAATTAAATATGAAAAGTGGGATATAACAGTAGACACTGAGGAACTCCAAAGCATGATAAGGACATACTTTAAAAACCTATACTCCATCAAATTGGAAAATCTAGAAGAAATTGATAATTTTCTTTACATATACATACAACTTACCAAAGTTAAATCAAGACCAGATAAGTAATTTAAACAGATTATCACTCATAGTGAATTAGAAGCAGTCTTTAAAAGTCTCCCAACCAAAACAATCCAGGTCCAGATGGTTTTAGCACAGAATTCTACCAGAACTTTTTTAGAGTTAAGAACAATAATCCCCCAAATTATTCCACAAAATATAAACTGAAGGAACATTGCTCAATTTATTTTATGAAGTTACACTTACCCTGATACTCAAGCAACATAAAGACCCAACAAAGAAAGAGAATTACAAAACAATTTTCCTTATGAACATACTTGAAAAAATACTCAATAAAATATTTGCAAACTGAATCTAAGAACACATGAAAAAGATCATCCCCCCAATATCAAGTAGGGTTTATCCTAGAGATGCAGGAATGTTTCAACATATGTACACTGATAAATATAATCCTCCATATAAACAAACCAAAAGACAAAAGCCACATGATACAGTTAGTATCCAATTATGACTTGGTACTACCATTTTTGTTTTTCTGAGTTTGTGTTACCTCACTCAGGATCATTTTTTTCTTCTTCCAACCATTTGCCTGAAATTTTTATTTTTCTTACCAGCTGTATATCCTCCATAGTGTAAACATACCACATTTTAAAAATCTATTCTTCCGTTGAGAGACATCTAGGATGCTTCCAATTTCTGGCTATTATGAAGAGAGCCACAATGAACATGATTGGGCTAGTGTCTCTTTGGTAAGATGAAGCACTCTTTGGGTATATGCTCAAGAGTGATATAGCTGAATCTTGTGGTATATCAATTTCCATCTTCCTGAGGAAGCAGCACACTGATTTCCACAGCAGCTATACAATATTTTACTCACACTAGGAATGTATGGGTATTTCACTGACATCTTTGCCAGTATGACCTGTCACTTGTTTTATAAATCTTAGCAACTCTGACAGGTATAAGGTGAAATCTCAAAGTAGTTTTGATTTGCATTTCACTGTTGGTTGAGTTTCCTCTATTGACAATCTCCTCTTTAGATCTGTACCCTATATTTTAATTAGTATATTTATTTTCATGATAACTGACCGAAATCTGTAAAACCACAGATGCTAATTATAGATTAAGTGGCCAGGGGAAATCAATGTCAAGGCAAAGAGAAATAGTTATGGATGGATGGGGTGGAAGTTCTAACCAGAGAATCAGGTGGAGAAGGGTGAGACGGGGTGACATGAAGGGGAAAGTCAGCTGAATTTGAGGAGTCTTCTTTGTGTCTTGGAGACTGTTATCTGCCCCTAAGCAGTCAGGAACTAAATAGAACCGTATGAATTCGGAAAAGGCTGACAAGGTTCATCAGGATTGGAGAATCGGCAGCAGATTAGAGCACAGACTTCCTTTTATAGTATACTTAGAATGTCTTAGGTACATAACCTATAAAATGGAAGACCATGCATATTAAGCTTCTGAAAGGAATTCAGCAATAAGAGCTAGAATGACTAGGAAATGTAACAGCATATATAGGTGGTGTAAGAATGACACAATATAAGAAGTGTAAGGTATTAAGATTTGTCCTTCCTAAAAAGATTGCTTTACATCAAGTAGTTGTGGTATTACTTAATTTAGAAACAAAAGAATTCTTTTCCTCAACAAATTCCTATAAGATTATAAATATAAATATAAATATAAAAAATTGAAATAACAGCTACAATGGTTCCTAAGCCTGAGTGGCTTAGTCTAATTTGCAAGTAATATGATTCGCCATTAAAAGTTAAAAAAAATACTGTTCAAAGGATGGTGATTCACCTGGACTGACCCAAATATTATCTAAAGCATCTTGAAACCACAAACTGATGCCAGCTTTAGAACAAGCTGCTATATTATGCTTGCTTAAGCTGAAACAATCTGTGGAATTCTGGGAACAGCGATGTGGAGTTGATAAAATCTATTCTATCTGTACTTAGCCTATAACCCTGGGCATACTAGAGAAGTATTCACAGGACAAAATGATGTGATCTGTATCTCTTTAGAAATAATGAATCTGTATAAATAAGAAAATTTTCTGATTGCTATTCAGTCAGTTTGCAAAGTCTTCCCATCTGGGTGTCTGACTCAACCTTCCCTTCCCATGGTCCTTACATCCTCTCTGGAACCCTTTCACTGTTGGGGCTGGCCCCCCGCAATTTTATTTTATTAATATCCCTTAGACACTTCCTTCTTTTCTAATGAGAAATAGAAAGAGGATAGATTGGAATGGGAGGCCAGGTGAGAAAGAACCGAAAGGAGGAGAGAGAGAAGAAACCATAATCAGGACATGCTATTTGAAAAAAACAATTTATTTTCAATGAAAGGTTAAAATAGAGAAATCAGAAAAAACACAATTGTAGCTAGAGTTTTCCTACCTGGCCCACATTCAGGACAAATCTTTGTCACCCACCAGTCCCACAGCTGCTCAGACCCAACCAAGTAAGCACAGAGACTTATATTGGTTACAAACTGTATGGCTGTGGCAGGCTTCTTGCTAACTGTTCTTACAGCTTAAATTAATCCATTTCTATTAATCTATACCTTGCCACATGGCTTGTGGCTTACCGGGATCTTCACATGCAGCTTGTCGTGGTGGCAGCTGGCAGTGTCTCTCTCTCAGCCTTCCACTTCCCAGAATTCTTCTCCTTGTCCCGCCTATACTTCCTGCCTAGCCAATGGCCAATCAGTGATTTATTTACTGACCAATCAGCAACACACTTGACATACAGACCATCCCACAGCACACAATGATGTAAAATATTAAGGATACTACAAGATGGGGACACTAGGAACCTAACACAATAACATGGGCCCCAGTGTTACTTTCATGTGAATAATAATCATCACATTACTTAAAGAAAAACATTAGCTTAATTGTTATTGGAGAAAAAACAAATGTTTTGTTTAAAAAAAACCAGAAATAATTCTAAAAGTATTTAGGTCCCTTTCTACAAGTAAAACAAGACAAAACCGGCCTTTCTTTGTGACAACATGAAAATGAGCAACTTCTTTTATTTATTTTTTTAAGGTTTATTTATTATGTACACAGTGTTCTGTCTGCAGGCTAAAAGAGGGCACCAGATCTCATTACAGATGGTTGTGAGGCACCATGTGGTTGCTGGGAATTGAACTCATGACCCCTGGAAGAGCAGCTAGTGCTCTTAACCATTGAGCCATCTCTCCAGCCCGAAAATGAGCAACTTCTAATGTATAGTGTATATGACCAGACTGCTTTTCACAATTACTTAAACATTTCTGTCTGTGTAAAAGCTACTAAAGTAAAATAAATTTAACAATGCAAGAAAAGAGGTTGAAACTAAGAAAAGGCTTCAATTAGGTTCATATTCAATGATTACAGATGTCACTAAAATTAAGGAATGAAAATGTACATTCACACAAATTTGAAGAGGATTAATTACTAGAGATCCCATTAATCTATGCAGTATAGCTACCTATACAGTATGTTTGTATATACACACCCATATGTGTGTGTACATACATATTTAGCTCATTTTCTATGCTGCATTCTTCAAGAAAGACTCACATAAATACAACACGCTTACTGAGCAAGGACTTAGACGAAAACGACAAGAAGGGATAAAAAAAGTAGTTGTCCCCAAAACTGAAAAATTTGAGAAGGTATATAATGACAAGAAGGGGTTAAAACAAACCAACAAACAAAAAAAAACCAAAAAACATAGTTGTTCCCCAAAACTGAAAAATTTAGGAAGGTATGTGAACAAGTAGTTCCAATTTATTTACATACTAGCATAAAAATTCAAGTGAGTGAGAATTCTTGGAAAGTAATTTCTGTCATAAGCATTGTTCAAATTTTGAGAAATAGGTGCAGAAGAACAGCAAATAATTTTGGAAGGATCAAAAGATTCTGAAAAACAGGAGAGTTTGTAGGACTTTGGATGAAATGTGACCACTATCCAGTAATGATCTATGGTCAAAATATTTAAAACAACACAACTGAGCAGGGCATAAAACCTCAATATAACTCCAAAAGCCATTTTAAGATACAGAGGTTTTCCTACCATGTGGTTCAGAACATATCTCCCCTGACAGTTTAGAGTCTCCTTTCTTTAGAGAGCAGCACTTAACGTTATTATCCTAAGTAGCTTTTCATGAAGCTAGAGCTGTAGTGTAATAATTAGTTCACACAATATGGAAGAATCAAGATAGGACATCTCCTGAGACCATCATCCTATCCTAAGGATCAAAAGTAGATATTAGAGAATACCTTTTCAGCAGAGCCTGGAATGGAGGGCCTTTCAATGGACTTGAAATTCTCTTTTTCCTCCATGGCACTAAACACCAAAGATAGCTCCAGCAGTTGGCAGACTAACTACTGAAGTCTGAGAAGTCTGCAGTTGTGACGGTGACTGACCTCTGTGACGTCAGAGTTCTGAGGATTATGACATAACTGACAAAATGATATGTGCTTTTCCCTCATTTTTTTTTTAAATCAAGATACAATTTTAGATTCAAAAATAGTTTCAGGGATGAACAGAGATACTGTGATGACACAAATTTGTACAATAGAAATATTATCATTCATTCATATCAAAAGTAACCTGTATCCCCAAACCCTAGTGTGCTATGATAACTATATATAAAATTATTTCCCAGTGCTCATTGCTGTAAAGTTTAAAAGGATAAGAGTCGTCTATCAATTTGCCCTCTAGTCACTGTAACCTTGATTATGTTGCATCAAATCAAATGTCATCATGTCAGAGACATGAATGAGACAGCATGTGGTGAGACATGAGCCAAACAGTGAAGACAGGCTTACTGTTGTCCTCTGTTAATTATGCTCATGTATCTACTAGAAAGGTCATACTAAATCAACTTTAATCCCTTCAGAGAACAGCACTTGCAATTACAGGGTGGCATCCTTGTGGGTCTTATTTCTTAGAAAATGCCACCCTCTCTCAACATTGCCACATTATTATTGCTTATACACAAGTATATACATATAAATTATATATGCTTTACATTTCTATATAAATATGTCTAGTTATGCATATATATACATACATACACACACACACACACACACACACACACACACACACACACATAAATAGTTCTTGCTGACCCTGTTTTCATTGTTTGTGTGTCTATGATTTCACGGCCGGCCACTCTGCACTGGAAAACCAACACAGGGGTTAGATCCTGGGAAAATGCTATTTTTCCTTTTCCCAGCAATCATTAGTTTTCTGTACTTCCTTTTCTAGACACGTGATGACCCTGTGAAATATCTTCTCTTTACTGTTAGCATGTCCATTGACAGTGCCATTGTTCTGGTCTTGTTTATGAAGCTGTTTCTAGGACAGACTGTTTTGCAGCAGACTTCCTGTGTTTTGGCTCTTACAGTTGTCCCAACCCCTCTTCTGTGATGTCCCCTGAACCAAAGATGCATATAGATCTATTTACTGGGACTGGGTTTCCCACAATTTAGTGATAGCTAGTGTTTCCAATTGTGGCTTTCTATGCTGGCCTCCATTTTCTGTAAAGAGTGGCTTCTTAGAATGGGAGGGAGTGGTATCTACACTTACCTGTGGGTATAAGGACAAAATTTAGAACTCAGTAAGGAATTATGATGGTCTAGCAAAGTAGTGGTAATAGATAGTTTTCCAAGGTCCATAACCTCACTAGCCTCAAGAAGCTGGCTAAGATTCTAGTACCAGTTTATGATTTCCCTCCTCTTGAGTTAGAAGTCTAGTTAGACAATTGTGGGGAGCCATTGAGTGAGTGCCACTTCTCACAACTTTACATGATCTTATCTGGCTGGTAGTTGCCATGGTCCATATATGCTGTAGTTAGATAGGACTGCATATCTGCTTCCCTCCTTTGGAAATTTGTATAGTATTCTCTGTAACCATCGAAGCTAGAACACAGGAAGTGGCTTTCAGGTTAGATTCAGCTCCAATCTTCTAAGTCCTGTGTCCATAGTGTGTAGCATCCTCAGTAATATGGGCTCATCATCAAGCCCTGAGAGGAAACTGCCAACAAGGTCAATAAACTGCATTGCTTGGGGAGTTGTTTAGATTGCCCTGACCAATGATTTGAAGGACATTTCTCATGCCTGGCCCTGGTTTTATAATAACAACAGTTGGCTTCTTGTGTTGACCATCCTTTTTGTAGCTCTCAAGCCATTATCCATTATCCATTTCTGTGGTGGTTTCTTTTCAAGAACACAGTATATTGAGGAGCATAAGCTGTATTTGGGCTGTTGGAAATTCTTTTCCAACAATCATAACTGGAGTTTCACTTAATGACTCATATTACTGCATATTATTTGGATGTTCACTCATAGAGTACCAAGTATACATCATGCCTGTGGAACATATCTTTATATATTTCCTTTTAAGTATTTCACCACTGAAGGACTTGTGGCATGCTCCAGTTGGATGATATTGCAAATAACAGTTGTTAAAATCATTTGTGTACACTGAGGAACCCAGGCCATTGCCTAGACCCCTGCCTTGGCTATTTAGCAGCCACTGCAGACAAGACCCAGCAGATTGTAGGCCTCTGACTCAACGGGATGAGCCCTTGAGCCCCTGACCTTGAATTCAGCCCTAGTTACTAAGAAAACCCCACCAGATGTCCCCATATGTTAAAGAACCAATGAGAAGTAAAACTAGCAGGCTCTTGAAGTGCTTTTCTAATAAAGATGGAATGCATAATCACAGCAACTACCACAAGAGATAGCAACTTCCCTGCAGCTATAACTAACCAATTAACCAAGGACAGGTACCTTCAGCTTGGAGGTACACCAATCCTGGGTCTGTTCCTATGTAGTCCGTAGACCCCTAGATTTTCCTGCTTTACCCCCAATAAATACACTGCCTCACTGCTACTCGGGGTCTCCCCTGCTCCACCACTGTATCAGATGGACGAGAGACCTGGGTCTGAACTCACAATTAAAAGACTCTTTGTCATTGCATCAGATCTGGTTTTTGGTGGTCTGGACTTTGGGGGTCTGGACTTTGTGCCCAACCTTTAGAGGTGCCACCAGGATTTCCAAAGTCCACCAAGACCACCCTCCCTTGACTCTTAAGGCGCCAACTCTCAGATCTAGCAGGTATCTTTCTAATTTGCCCGAGAAAGCTCTGGTTTCTGTTTCGGGCTGTTGGAGCTCTTTCTGTATATACTGTTTAAGATCTAGGCAGACACACAGATCACAGGCTGGGAGACCAGGGGACGCCCAAGAATCCTGCTGGTGGGTCTGGAGACTCTTCGGAGGCGGTTGGATCCCTATAGTTCTTCTGCAAAGACAGAGTGGGTCACAACACAAGTCATTTGTCCAGTCTCTCATTTTCAGATCTGTGCACAGTTGTCTGTTTTGTTTGCCATTTGTGTGTGTGTGTGTGTGTGTGTGTGTGTGTGTGTGTGTGTGTGTGTTTTGTTGTGTTTGTTCCTCTGTTTTGGTAGTTTGAACATCCTAGGATCACAGACCAAGCCTCTAGTCATCCCACCCCACTAAGCCTGTTCCCTGATACTTTTAAGGACTTCAGGATATTGGGTGTCACGATGAATTGGACAATTTAAAGTTGGGGCACCTGAGAAACCTATGTGAGCTAGAATGGCCTGCCTTTAACACTAGGTGGCCACAAGAGGGCACTTTTGACCAATCTATTATTGGAAAACCAAGGAGATCATCCACAGAAGACCAGGACACCCTGACCATATTCCTTACATTTCTGTGTGGGAAGACCTGGTCTATTACCACCACCACCACCACCACCACCACCACCACCACCACCCCACACACACCCTGGCTTAAGCCTCTAGTCCTGACTCAACTGCCACAAAAGTCACAGGTTCTATGCTAAAGGAAAAGGGTGTGCCCAAGAAAGCTACCCCTTCTGCCCTGACCCCGCCCCCCCATCTTGCAAGGGAGGACAGAGGAAGACCTCCTCCTCTCACCCCTACCATAACCCTCACTTTCCCCTCCAAACCCTCAACAGGTACCCCCTGCCCCTCAGGAAGAAGCCAAAGTAATGGCCAGCCCCCCATACAATTGTCGATGCATTCCCTATTGAAGCTACTGGACACCAGCCACACTCTACCACCTTGCCCCTCCAGGCAATAGGGCCACAGAATGAACAGGGGAATGTGCTATCAGTACTGGCCATTTGCTATGGTTGACTTGTATATTTGTAAAAAACCAGAACCCTCCCTTTTCTGGTAACCCAAAAGGACACATTAACCTATTAGATTCTGTTATTTTTACTCATCAGCCTTTTGGGCATGATTCTTAGCAGTTATTACAGATTTTGTTCACAAAAGAAGAGAAAGAATGGATTGTGGTGGAAGCCTGAAATTTGGTCCTGGGTCCTGATGGCTGTTCCACCACTAACCAAGCCCTCATCAATGCAGCCTTCCCACTGACCAGGCCTGAATAAAATGTCAATATACCTGAAGGTAGGAAAAGCCTCAAAAATCTACCCTCAGGCTCTAATGGGGGGCCCTCAAGGCTGCTGCATGGTGACCCACCAATTTGACCAAGTTAATAACATTTACAGGAACCAACTGAGTCTCCAGTGGCCATTTTAGAGCAGCTGATGGAGGCATTCAGAGCCTACTCTGCAATAGATCTGGAGGCAGCTGGTAACAACAAATCAGCTGTGACCTTAGCCTTTGTTAATCAGGCCACCCCAGACATTAGAAATAAGATACCAAAGATAGATGGTTTAGCAGGAAAGTCTTTGTCTGAACTTCTAGAAGTAGTAGCTAAGGTGTATAACAACAGAGAAACTCCAGAGGAAAGACGGGCTAGGTTAAGGATTGAAGCAAATGAACAGGGAGACAGGATGAAGGCTTCAGAAAATGACAAGCAGAGACATGCCATGGCAATTGCAGAGGATAGGCAGACACATGACATGGCTTACCTAGTCCTGGTGGCCATGGTTTCAGATCCAGAGAAGTGAACGCAGCTGCGGTGCCTGACTGGAAACCAAGGTAGGTCTTCCTGCTGTGAGGGCAGACTCCCTCTGCAGAAAGACCAATTTGCCTCTTGTAAAAAGATAGCCCATTGGGCAAGAGAATGCCCCTAAAAAGAGAGACATAAAAAGCCACCTCCCCGGACAGGCAGTGGTGGCGCACGCCTTTAATCCCAGCACTTGGGAGGCAGAGGCAGACGGATCTCTGTGAGTTCAAGGTCAGCCTGGTCTACAAAGCGAGTTCCAGGAAAGGCGCAAAGCTACACAGAAAAATCCTGTCTCGGAAAAAAAAAAAAAGAAAGCCACCTCCCCAGGTGTTGGTGACAAAAGACAGAGAAGAGAGCGGTTGAAGGGGATGGGATTTGGTTCCCCTCCCAGAACCTAGGGTAACACTAAAATTGGAGAGGAGGCCTGTCCAATTCATGGTGGATATGGGTGCTCAATACTCAGTTCTGACAGAGCCTATGGGTTCTATAACCAAATGAAAGGGTATGGGTATAGGGAGCCACTGACATGAACCAATACTCAAGGACTACCCGAAAACAGGTGAACCTTGGGTTGGGCCAGGTATTCCATTCCTTCATGGTCATGCCTGACTGCCCATACCCCCTTCTGGGAAGAGACTTTTTAACTAAAATTGAAGCTCATATAACCTTTGTACAAGAAGGGGTGGCAGGAACAAACTTAAAAGGAAAAGCAATACAAGTCCTAATAGTACAGTTAGAAGATGAATATAGACTCCATGAACAGCCCTCCCCATCCTAAGAATTGGGTCCTTGGCTAACACAATATCCTGAGACATTTGTGGAGACGGGGGGGGCTTGCCTGGACTGGCTCAACACTGACCCCCCCATCTTGGTAGAATTAAAACCAGGGGCCACTCCAATGCGGGTCTGTCAATACCCCGAAGCACGGATGGGAATAACCACCCACATCTGTCGCCTACTTGACCAAGGGATTTTTAAAGCCTTGTCAGTCAGCCTGGAACAGCCCCTTATTCCAAGTCAAGAAGACAAACTCTGATGACTACTGCCCTGTCTAAGACTTGAGAGTGGTTAATAAATGGGTCATTGGCATTCACCCCACAGTCTCAAATCCATATACTCTTCTGAGCTCATTGTCACATAGCTTACAATGGTATACTGTGCTAGATTTTAAACATGCTTTTTTCAGCCTACTGCTGACCCCTCAAGAGACAGGCTCACTTCACCTTTGAATAGCATGACCCAGGAAAAGGAGTCAATAGACAGCTGATTTGGACTTGACTGGCCCAGGGGTTCAAAAACTCATCCACCATATTTGATGAGGCTCTCCATGAAGTTCTGGATGCCTACCAGACTGAGCACTCCAGAAATTGTCTTCCTATAGTAGGTGAATGACCTCCTGATTGCAGTTGCCACTGAAAAGGACTATAAGGCAGGGATAAGGACCTTGCTTCAGACTCTGGGAACTCTCGAGTATCGAGTTTTAGCCAAAAAGGCACAGGTTTACCAAGAAAAAGTGACATATCTAGGCTATATTCTCAAAGGGGGGCAATGCTGGCTGTCAGAGGCTGTGCTAAATATACTCACCCCAACTAACAGAGGGCAGGTTAGAGAGTTCCTGGAATCAGCCTGCATCTGCCGCCTCTGCATCCCAAGCTTTGCTGAAATGGCCAAACCCCTGAACAAAGCCACTCAGGAAGGGCAGCCCTTTGACTGGACAGATGAACAGGAGCAGTGTTTGCCCAGATTAAAACAGCTCTGTTATCAGCCCCAGCACTAGGCCTCCCAGACATCACTAAGCCCTTCTGCCTATATGTAGATGAAAACAAAGGTGTAGCAAAGGGAGTCCTACCCAGATTCTTGGGCCATGGTGAAGGCAGTGGTTTAATCTCTCAAAGAAACTGTATACTGTTGCCTCAGGATGGCCCCTGTCATGAGAATCAGTGGCCATTGCCTTGCTTGTCATAGAAGCAGACAAGCTCATCTTGGGGCAAGAACTGAATGTGACCATGCCTAATGCCATAGAAGGGGTCTTCAATCAGCCTCCCAATTGCTGGTTGAGCAATACACACATGACCCACTACCATACCTCCTCTCCTTAACCCCCCATGCCTACGCTTTGCCTTGTCAATGGCCCTAAATCTGGCCAGCCTGCTCCCTGAACCCAACTTGGATCAACCAACTCATGACTGCTCTGAGATACTTAGCCAAGTCTGTGGGACACAGCCTGATCTGAGGGGCCAACTGATGCCAGATGCTGAATTCACCTGGTACACCCATGGGACGAGTTTCATCAAGGATGGGAAAAGGTATGCAGGCACAGAGGTAGTCATGGAAGGAGAGGACATTTGGGCTGAGGTTCTTGCCCCAGGGACATCTGCCCAAAAGGCAGAACTGATTGCCTTAATCAAAGCCTTACAATTAGACAAAAGTAAGAGACTTAATGTATATACAGACAGCTGCTATGCCTTTGCTATGGCATACATACATGATACTATATATCAAAAAAGGGGATTTCTGACAGCTGAGGGAAAACCTATCAAAAATAAACAAGAAACTCTAAACCTACTAGAAGCCCTATGGCTCCCAACCAAGCTGGCAATCATTCAGTGTCTAGGACATCAAAAAAGAGACTCCCTGTTTGTTCAGGGAAATCCGTGAATGGACAAGGCTGCTAAGGCAGCTGCAGAACAAGCAGCCTCAATACTAACTCTGAAGCTGCCAGACTTGAGCCTCCATAAACTGACTGACAAGCCGGCACATACTGCAGAAAATTTGACCCTCATCCACAGCCTAACCCAAGCCTGGAAGCCCCATGCTGTGGATATTGCTCTGTATAAAGAAAATGCTGATTGGCCAGTAGCCAGGCAGGAAGTATAGGCAGGACAAGCAGAGAAGAGAATTCTGGGAACAGGAAAGCTGAGTCAGGAGATGCTGCCAGCTGCCACCCTGAGTACCAACATGTAAGATACTGGTAAGTCACAAGCCATGTGGCAAGGTTTATAGCAATGGGTTAATTTAAGATGTAAGATGTAAGAACTAGATAGCAGGAAGCCTGCCATGACCATACAGTTTGTAAGCAATATAAGTCTCTGTGTGTTCACTTGGTTGGGTCTGAGTGGCTGCAGTACTGGCAGGTAAGAAAGATTTGTCCTGACCATGGGCCAGGCAGGACTGGAGAAAACTTCAGCTACAGCCCCAAGATCTAGAAGAATGGTGGCTGACAGGAAGCAATAGAGTAATCCTGCCTGCCAAAATGGCAATGAACTTGCTGAGGCATATCCACCAAGCTACCCAAGCTAAAAAGACTTAGTTTGTGATACACTGTGGACTTTCCCTTGGAGCCCTGTCTGCAGCCTGGAACCTGATTCTTCGTGGGCTGTGATAATTTTATAGGGCTCACACCTGTAATCCCAGCTCTTGAAGGCAGCAGGACTACCCCAAGTATGAAAACAGCCTGGTCTACACAGATAAATTCCAGGAAAGCCATTCAGCAAAACTAGCTCAAAAATATAAATTAATTCATTAATTAAAAACATTAAAAACAAGGTAAATATAATTTAGTAAAAACATTTTGTTAGGCTTTGTGATGAAAGGAAAAGCACTCTCTTACATGCAGCCTCCAAACCATCCACAAGGAAAGCTTGAGTCTTTATTCAAAGATGGGATACAAGAAACAAAAAAGTCTTAAGAACTAAGTCATCTAGTGCTCGCTTTGGCAGCACATATACTAAAATTGGAATGATACAGAGAAAATTAACATGGTCCCTGTGCAAGGATGATATGCAAATTTGTGAAGCGTTCCATATTTTTACACTGTTGGTGGGAATGCAAACTTGTACAGCCACTTTGGAAATCAGTATGGTGGTTTCTCAGAAAATTGGGACTCAATCTCCCTCAAGACCCAGCTATACCACTCTTGGGTATATATCCAAGGAATGCTCAATCATACCACAGGGACACATGCTCAACTATGTTCATTGCAGCATTATTTGTAATAGCCAGAACCTGGAAACAACCTAGATGCCCCTCAACTGAAGAATGGATATAGAAATGTGGTACATATACACAATGGAGTACTACTCAGCAGAAAAAAAAACAATGACATTTATGAGGTTTGCAGGCAAATGAATGGAACTAGAAAATATCATCCTGAGTGAGGTAACCCAGACTCAGAAAGACAAACGTGGTATGTACTCATTCATAAGTGGATACTAGATATAAAGCAAAGGATAACCAGACTGCAACCCACAGCTCCAGGGAGGCTAGCTAGTAAGGAGGACCCTAGGAAAGACACAGGGATTTCCCAGTGACAGAGACATGAATGAGATCTACATGAGCAAATTGGGGGTGAGGGAGGGTAATGGAGGGGAAGAGTCTGGGGAAAGAGAGCTTAGGGGAGCGGGAGGTTCTAGCTGGATCAGGAATAGAGTGGGAAAACAAGGAAAGAGATACCATGATAAATGAAGACACCATGGGAATAGGAAGAAGCAGAGTGCTAGGGAGGTCCCCAGGGATCCACAATGATGACCCCACCATATACTACTGGCAATGGTCGAGAGGGTGCCTGAGCTGACCTACTCTGGTGATAGGATGGCCGAACACCCTAACTGTCATCAAAAACCCTCATCCAGTGACTGATGGAAGCAGATGCAGAGATCCACGGCTAGGACCCAGGCAGAGCTCCAGGAGTCCAATCAATGAGAGAGAGGAGAGATTCTATGAGCAAGAGATATCGAGACCATGATTGGAAAAAGTACAGAGACAACTAGCCAAACTAGTGGAAACACATGAACTGTGGACCAATAGCTGAGGAACCCTCATTATACTGGACTAGGCCCTCTGGATAAGTGAGACAGTTGTTTAGCTTGAACTGTTTAGGGGGCCCCCAGGCAGTGGGACTGGGACCTGTCCCTAGTACATGAGGTGGCTTTTTGGAGCCCCCAGTGCCTATGGTGAGACACTTTGTACAGTCTTTGTGCAGGGAGGAGGGCTTGGACCTGCCTCAACTGAATGTACCAGGCTTTGCTGAATCACCATGGGAGACCTTGCCTTGGAGGAGGTGGGAATCTCGGGGGGGGGGGGGGCGGGCGAGGGGCGGTTGTGGAGGGAAGGCTGGGAGTGGGAGGAGGGAGAACAATGGAATCTGTGGTCGATATGTAAAATGAATAGAAAATGTCTTAATAAAAAAAAAAGAAAGAAAAAAAACCTAAGTCATCTAACTGCACAATTACCCTACTGTGAGAAAACCCACTAAAGATGTAAAAATTAATATAAGATATTTATTAAGAAAAAGTCTTAATCTATTTACTAAAATCATACCAAGGAAAAATACTTTCAAACATCAAACAAGTATTTCTAAGGAAGGGAGCAGCTCAGTGGTAGAGCAACTACCTAGCATGAACCCTGCCTAGGTTTCACTTTCAATTCGAAAATAATCTAGTATAATGAGGAATCTAAGATATGCAAAAATATCATTATTGGAAAATCAAATAAGCTCTAAAAAGAAGCTGAGTAATAATGATGATTTAGAACTAATTCTTGTAGACATAGGCCAAAAAAGACAAAACACAAACAGAATTCATACAGATCTGAATGAAAAACAAAATTATTCTTCAACTCTGAATCAAAACCTATGCAGTATGAATAAAGGAACATTGTTAAATTTTACATGTTTAAATCATAAGCTGGTCAGTGGCCTGTGTGAAGGTAAGAGCATCAAGACAAGGCCATCCTCAGGTGAATGTGGAATTTAAGGCCACCCTGGCCTACTAAAGACCAGGTCTCAAAATAAGCAAGTTTGACCTCAAATATTTAGTCCACATATATTATTCTACTTTTTCAAAGCACAACAACATTTATTGGTCATATAAAAAAGATCTCAGCCAGGTGTGTTGGCACATATTTTAATCCCAGGGCTCTGGAGTGAGAGGCAAGGAGATCTCTGAGCTTGAAGCCTGCCTGCTATACTCAGCAACTCCAGGTCCACCAAGAATACATATTGACACTGTTTCAATGAACCTAAAACCAAGGCCAGGCATGCTGGTGTAAGCCTTCCTTCCCAGCACATGGGAGGCAGAGACAGGAGGATCTGTTTAGGAGTTCAAGGTCAGCCTGGTCTACATAGCAAATTCCAGGATAGTCAGGGCAACATAGAAAGAACATGAACACACACACATACACACAAACCTTCAATAGCAGTATTAGTATTTAAAGAACCCTTAGGATATGTGCAGTGAATAAAGTTACACAGAACTGGATTTTTTGTTCAATTTTTTTTATTGTAATTTGTATGACATAACAGTATGTTCTGAAAAGTTCTGACCTCATAGAACTAGTCTGTTCTGGTATCCATAAAATATGCATACTATTTTGCGTAATTGCAAAATATGATACTTGGAATAATTTGGTTACTATGAGGAGATCATGAATAGTTTTTTCATTTAATATTACTTATTTAAAATAATCATTTTGAATTTTATCAATAGAATAGAAAAACATTTTTTGTTTTGGTTTGGGTTTTTTTGGGCACATTCTTTCTATGTAGCCCTCACTATCCTGTAACTTGCTATGTAGATCAGTGTGGCCTTGAACTCACAGACAGATCCTCCTGTCTCTGCCTCCCATGTGCTGGGAAGGAAGGCTTACACCAGCAAGCCTGGCCTTGGTTTTAGGTTCATTGAAACAGTGTCAATATGTATTCTTGGTGGACCTGGAATTGCTGAGTACAGCAGGCAGGCTTCAAGCTCAGAGATCTGCTTGCTTCTCACTCCAGAGCCCTGGGATTAAAATATGTGCCAACACACCTGGCTGAGATCTTTTTTATATAACCACTAAATGTTGTTGTGCTTTGAAAAAGTAGAATAATATATGTTGGCTAAAAATTTGAGGCCAAACTTGCTTATTTTGAGAACTGGTCTTTAGTAGATCAGGGTGGCCTTGAATTCCATACTCACCTAAGGATGGCCTTGTCTTGATGCTCTTACTCCCACACAGGCCACTGACCAGTTTATGATTTAAACATGTAAAAGGTAGCAATGTTGTTCCTTTGTTCACACTGCATAGGTTTTGATTCAGAGTTGAAGAATAATTTTGTTTTTCATTCAGATCTGTATGATTTCTGTTAGTTTTGTCCTTTTTGACCCATGTCTACATGAATTAGTTCTAAATCATCATTATTACTCAGCTTTCCTTTTTTAAAACCCATTTGCTTTTCCAATAAAGATATTTTTGCATATCTTAGATTCCCCATTATCCTAGATAATTTTCATGTTGGGAGTGAAACCTAGTCAGAGTTCATGCTAGGCAGTTGCTCTACCACTGAGCTGCCCCCTTCCTTAGAAATACTTGTTTGATGTTTGAATGTATTTTTCTTTGGTATGATTTTAGTAAATAGATTAAGATTTTTTCTTAATAAATATCTTATATTAATTTTTACATCTTTAGTGGGTTTTCTCACAGTAGGATAATTGTGCCATTAGATAGATGACTTAGCTCTAAAGGCATATAATTTATCATGTATCACATCTTTGAATCAAGACTCAAGGTTTTCTTGATGGTTTGGAGACTGCATGTAAGAGAGTAGTTTTTTTTGTTGTTGTTACAAATCCTAAAAAATATTTTCACTAAATTACATTTACCCTGTTTTTACTTTTTTAATTAATAGATTAATTGATATTTTTGAGCAAGTTTTGCTGGATGGCTTTCCTGGAATTTATCTATGTAGATCAGGCTGGTCTCACACTTGGGGTAATCCTGCTGCCTTCCAAGAGCTGGGAATACAGATTTTTGCCCTGTAAAATTATCATAACCCATGAAGAATCAGGTACCAGACTTCAGAAAAGGCTCCAAGGGAAAGTCCACAGTATAGCACAAACTAAGACTTGTTTATCTCAGAGGTTTTAGGGAAGGGAAAAACTCACACATACTATTGATGGTTTCTTTTCTGTATTTTTTCATGTTGTTCTCATCATGCTGTTCTCTCTCATGTTGTTCTTTCTCACTGATCTGTCCTCTTATGTCTTATTACAATTTTATATATGCCAACAAACTTTTTCAGGCAATAAGAGTCATAAAACAGTCACATTCCAAAGGTAAAGATTGTGTGTAACTTCTAATTATTCAAGAACACTTGCAGCCCTCATTTGGTGCTACAGAGTCAAGTTATTTTCTGTAGCCTTGACTAGTTAGAATATATTTTCACAAATTGAGGTCAGGAAAGGGTGCAAGGACTCATTTGCCAGCTAGAAATAATTGAGCTGCTTTGTTTTTATGACCTAGCCAGATAGTACAGCAGTATGTCCTTGTGAACTTAAAGATTGGGAATGTTTATCTAAAAAAAAACATTAGCAAGGCACCTGGTCTAATCTAAAACTACTTTGAAGTTTTATATCAGCTAACAGTGTACAGCTATCTTGGCAGCTAGGGAAATTCAATTGTTTTCCTATGTCAACCTTAGCTGTGATCTAAAGCAGCTTTTTAGTGGAACTCAATGGTCCCTGACTATGTCAAAATTGTACAGCATCTTCCTGCCAATCCACAGTTATAAATGTGCCCAGTAGATCAGGATGTATTCATGAGATAGACACACTATAATAAAAGTAGTGGAGGACTCCCCACACCATATACATTGTAGCAGCAAGCATCCAGGTACACTACAGAAGCAAAATACATTCTGGAAGCTGTATTCTCACAGGCCTCACTTGAAGGAGACATACCCGTCAGATAATTTCTATTCTGCTGAGCAGGCATCTGAACTTTAATTGCTACCTGCTGTTGCTCTGACATGGCCATGGCCACCTGCATAAAATATCATTTATCTTCAAGTTATTTTCTTCCCTAAGACCAGCAGCAGGTCATGTCAGGTCAGTCATTGTAGCTTGAAGTGCTTGTAGTTGGGCAAGACTGATGATTGCTTGCCTCCTCCTTACATAGCATGTTCCAGCACTATGAAAGCAAGTCAGTGAGATGAAGCTTTAGTATCTTTACCAGTTTGATTTTTGCCATGCTTTATGACTCAAGCATATGGTGGCTTCAGCAATAGGGTCTTATCATCAAGTTCTTGAGGATAACCAACTTTCTCAGACTGGAAGCCTCTGAGTCCAAAATGAATCCAAAATGAATCTCAGCTGAACTGCTGCTAAAAGTCTAAAAGCTTAACCAGGCTCTAGTTCCTGGTCCTCACGCCTTATATAACTTCCTGTTTCCTGCCATCACTTCCCGGGATTAAAGGTGTGTGTCACCTTTTTTTTTTTTTTTTTTTTTTTTTTAATGGTTGCACCAGTTTGAATTCCCTCAACTTGAAATGAAGTTCTTTTTCCTCTTATCAATGACAGCATGTGTCATTTTTTGGTTTTTCACCTTAGGCATTCTGCAAGGGTGAGATGAAATTAGAGAGAAGTTGTAATTTGCATTTCCTCAATAGCTAAGTATGTTAAACCCTCTTAATTGTTTGTCAGCTATTTGTATTTTATTTTCTGAGAATTCACTATTTAGCTCTATGTCCTATGATTAATATTCAAAATATAAACACTTAAAAACTCTTTTCCTTCCCCATTCCAATCACTTCATGTCCCCCTACTTACTCCATCTCAAATTGATTGTCTCTTGTTTTTTTGTTAATATTATTGCATTTATATTTATATGTCCATGCACATAAATATTTAAATATAAGCTGCTGAGTCCATCTGGTATTTCATGTACTTACATGATTTCAGGGCAGACCACTTTGTTTTGGATTGCCAATTAGGAGGCTCATGCTTGGGAAAGAATAATCCTCCATCTCTCAATAGTCAATAGTCTCCTGTAGCACTTTGTCTAGGGAGAGATTCTCATTAGATCCCTTCCTCCGACATTATATTAGTATGCCTACTGAACATGTTTTCTCCATCACCTGAGATCTTACAGATCTTTCAGGGTTCAGGATCTGTCTACCCTGCGGGCTGTGGATTTGGGTTCCCAGCTCCTGTTCCCAGCTCCTTCTCTGGAGGGTCAGGTCTCCTCTTCCAGGGCCCTGTGGTTTCAGTTGATGGCTGCCCTGCTGTCTCCACTGGCCTTGATCTTAGAGCAGCTCTCCAGTTTAACAGACAAGCATTCCCCATCCTGTCAATTTCCTCAGGGCTGAAGTCACCACAGGATTCTCATGTCCTCAGGTCCTCTGAGTTAGGCTAAAAGAGTATCTGGAAGGGCATTTCCTGGGAGGAGGGTGGTTTGTCTGTGAGCCTGTTGTGTGGGTGTGTCTGTGAGAGACTTGCCTAGAGGTGTACCTGAAGATTGCTGTGCTTAAGGAGATGAGTGGAAGAATTTCCCTGGATTTGCATCAGGGAGTGGATGTATTTAGAAGTTGATAGGCAGGCTTGGCTCAGCAAGGCAGGAAGGTGGGGCTGCACAAGCTCATAGGCCCTGCTCACCACCCCAGCTCTTGTCTTGCCTATCTGTGAATATCTGTGGAGGAGAGGAAGGTATTCCAAGAGCATAACCCTGCCTGTTCCCTTGCATCCCTGGAACTAGTCCCTGGAGATCCACAGGACCTGAGTCTTGCTGAGCAAGGAGTCAACCAAGTCTATGATGAAACACAGAGAGGTGGAGGTCATACTGCTTCTGCTGTAGCATTCAGGAGTGGTGGGATGCTGAGAATAGCCATACAGGTGAACCTCTGATACAGGGAAAGTGAGGCACGTATCTATCTGCCCTTCAACTTTTTAAGGACCTTCTCACCACCAGGTTGTCTTCTGATTCCTTAGCCTGTAAGCCACTCTCTAGACCCTTCTTTGAGCCCAAGTGCCTTCCAGATACTTTCTGGTGCCCATCTGCTTTACAAAGCTTTCCATGGGCTTCTACTGCCTTGTGAGCCTTTAGAAATTAGAGATGACTTTGCCATTAAAGGCTAGGCTCACTACCAAAAACATAAGAAGTTGCTTGTGTTTTGAATGTTCCTGGGGCAGTCTGGCTAATCCTTAAAAGTGAGCTCCTTAATAAAACTGGAAAGTTTTTAGGCAGACAAACTCATAACAGTTGTTTTGAGGCATTTGCTATTTTGTATTTTAAAAACTAGTTATATTGGCTATTATCAGAATTATGGAGGTTTTTGATATTATAAATTGTTCCTGTTTCTAATAGAAATAGGAACAGGTTTTGGTCTCTTGGTAAGAATTGTTGTAATTGCAGTCAGAATGGTAAAGACCACTAATCAACGGACAACAAATGTTGGAGAGGAAGTGGGGAAAAGAGAAACATCATGAGCAAGAAGGTGGATGTGCATAGTTAGTATAACAAATGTTATACTTTATTATGCTGATGGCCATCGCACAAGGTTCACTGTCTGAATTCCTAACTATGATCATTTCCCCAGGGCTGCTCACTTGTGCAATGTATCTTAGCTGAAGGTTAGGTCCAGTGACAGAACTCTAATTGGAGGTCAGGATCCTGGGAAAGACGCTCCAGACACAGTGAAGATCAAGGTGGCATATCTCCAGATGTGGAGAGCAGTGCATTACTCTTGGTTTCTGCCTATATACTGTCCAGTGGGCCTCATGGTGTTATCATGAGTGATTGATGTGATTGAATTCTGGTTATCAAGTGAAGCCTTAGTTGTAGTGGGGTTCCTGACTAAGCTATTTTTACATGTCTAAAGGATATGTATTTTTTTTACTATGCTCATAACAATAAGGCTTCTGATTCACAAATATTTGGCCATGAATAACAAATAATACACAAGGATGCCTTGGAATTAATAATGGTATGGCTTTTTCTTGGGCAAATGATAAAATGCAAAAAATAATAGTTTACCCTGTACAAGTTATTGGAAGCAGAGCTTTTAAAACAGGAATCTCGGGAAACATAACCAGTATTAAAGAACTGCCTTATTAGTCAGTATTAAAGAAGTATCGTTAGATAGTGCTGAGCAACAAGAATCAAACAAAAGAAAGCTGAATAGAAACTGTGTATAAGATAATGTAATAAATAGTACTTCCTAGGTTCAATATGTTAAACTGAACCTTAGAGAAATCACAAGGCAGTCTTCAGATAATACATGGCATCACTACTATAACCATGCTTTGGTTTTTAATGAATGTATGTAGGCAATACAAAGATACAGCAAATATATAACAAAACATCATTAAATAGATGTGTACAGCATCCAGTACAGCACAACTAAAAAAATCCCTCTTAAAACTATGATGATCTAGCTTAGTATAGAGAGATCTTTGTATAGAGGGTTTACCCTGTTTTCTCCATGGATACACATCTGTAGTGGGCAGCTGTTCCAGCCTTGACCTTAAAACATTGCTCCTAGAGTGACTGCAGGTAACTGCCACACCTGCCTATGACCTGCCCCTGGGGCATGGCCGAGAGGTAGCCCCTTAAGACTCAAGGTGCATATGTGCTTGGCCTCTTTTGGATATCTTGTGTTCCTGGAATCTGGATGGGAGATCAATCCTGAGTTCTCCACTGGATGGTACCTCATTTCTCCTGGATCCTGTAACCAATCCCTATTGGCTGTAAGTTATCTCAGAAATAAACCTCTCTTAATTACCAGATAATTTACATGGAATTGCCTTGTTAAATACAGCATTATACATCCAATTAGCTGTTTTTACCACAGACATGTGACCACTATACATAAAAGCTGAACAAACAATTACATCCTAGCATCTTATTCTGTAACAGGCCTGGTTTACATACTACTGTTTGGGGTGTTTTAGAGGCATCTCCCCCCCCCCCCCTACATGCCCCAGTTAAATTCTACTTTGTATGACTTACTATATCCTAAGCATTGCTAAATCCTTTATATCACCAATTCTACTCTTATACATCATAGCTTAGTAGTGGAGTGTACATGAGATGCCATTTGTAATCTCCACAATATTAACTCCAAGTGGATCTTACACATAAATGTTAAATTCAAAGTGCAGAATTTCTAGAAGATACTTGAGAAACCTCTGAGTTTTGCAACCTGCCTAAGCCTTGGGCGATTTCTCTAAGGCACTGAGAGGGGAAAAAAGAATTCCTTCTCTAAAACTAGGAATATGCTTGGGAGAGCTGGTAAAGGTCTGGGACCAGGGCTTTTGGGAAGATCCTGAGAACCATCTCTTTTTTTTTTTTTTTTCAATTTTTATTTTGCAATACAATTCAGTTCTACATATCAGCCACGGATTCCCTTGTTCTCCCCACTCCCGCCCCCCCCTCACCTTTCCCCCCAGCCCACCCCCCATTCCCATCTCCTCCAGGGCAAAGCCTTCCCTGCAGACTGAGATCAGCCTGGTAGACTCAGTCCAGGTAGGTCCAGTCCCCTCCTCCCAGGCCGAGCCAAGCGACCCTGCATAGGCCCCAGGTTCCAAACAGCCAACTCATGCCATGAGCACAGGACCCAGTCGTCCCACTGCCTGGATGCCTCCCAAACAGATCAGGCCAATCAACTGTCTCACCCACTCAGAGGGCCTGATCTAGTTGGTGACCCCTCAGCCATTGGTTCATATTTCATGTGTTTCCGGAGAACCATCTCTTTCCACACCTGGGGCTGTGGTAATCAGTCCCAGCCACTGTGGACTTTGTTTATAATGATGTTCTAGAGATACCATGTTCCTCTTGTGCAATAGTGTCAGATTAGCCTCCTTCTGAAAATGTATACTTTAAAAAAAAAAAAAAAAACTGAACCCATTAGTTTATATTAACTAGAGACTTGCTGTGGAATTTGGCTCAAATCTCCAGCCAATCTGGGATAGGTTTGTGCTTCAGGTGGAAGCCAGGGCTGGGAACCACTGTATTGTTTCCCTTCAGCTCACCCAGTCCTGTCACTCAGGCCTCACTAGCCAATCAGGAAGTCGAGCAGACTCACCAGTCAGATGGAAGGGTTCTTCCTCCTGACGCTAGGGTTCTGGCTCAGTTTCTCTGCAGAGAAAACCGGAAGTTGGCTCCTGTGTTGTACCTTGGGTTCTGCTGTGGATAGAGCAGCGGTGACATGGTAATCGAGGAGCTTCTGTTCCCAGAGCGGGAGGAGTGGCCGGCCATGGTGAGCGAGGGGATGCTTTCCGCAGACTGGGAGGAGCGCCGGCTGAGCCGTGGGAGCCCGGTGGTAGGTCCTCCCTGGGCTGGGTGGGAGCCAACAGCCAGACGCAGATTTGGCGTGGTCCTGGCTGGTCCTGTGTGTCCTGCGAATCCCATGTGTTCCTTCCTGGTCCTGCGTGTCCTATGTGGTCCTTGCAACCCTGCTGGCTGGGGCGCAGTCTCTGAATAACTTCAGTCTGTGGGCTGTGTTTGTGCAGAGCATGGGAACAGGACTTACAAATATTTTTGTTGTTGATGTCACTATGAAATGCTGGGGCCTATAGTGCTCGTATTTTCATAATGGAAGGCAGATTTGCCAAACGTGGAGAGCCCTGGTCTCTCTAGTATCTTTCAGAAGTTCTGCACTTTTAACATTTAGGTTATGATTTGTATGTTGTTAATATCGTGGAGCTTGTAAAGGGCATCTCCTGTGTAGAGTGGCACTCCACTGCTAAGCTGTGATGTAGAAGAGTAGAACAATGGTAATAGAATTGACGGTATAGTGATTTACCCATTTTTAGGAGACATTAAGTCACAAAGTAGAATTAAGCTGAGAGGGCTGTCTCCCAGATATCCCTAAGATAAGTAGTATTCTTATTATTGTACCCAGAGTTCCCCAAAGACCATCAAGAGGCCAAATTTGATGTAAAAGTAAAGGATCTTTTTATTCTTGCTAGTTAACTAGGGCCTCTCCATTCACCTGATGCAGCAGCAGAGCAGGAGAGACCCTGAGCAGCAATGGGGCAGAGTTTTTATTGGGTGTTGGGGTCTACAGACTACTTAGGAACAGACTCAGGACTGATGAACCTCCCATCCAGAGTTGCTGTCCTTGGTTAACTTGCAGCTGCAGGAAGACTACTAGCTCTTTCAGTGGTTGCTGTGGTAACTCCATTTTTTCTTTATCATGAATCTACTAGCTGTAACTTTTAATTGGCTTCTTCTACCATATGGGGACATCTGAAGGGGTTTTCCTGTAACTAGAGGCAGGCCCAAGGTTGGGGGATCAAGGGCACATTGTACTGTTCCAGGGGCCTACATCCTGTTGGGTCTTTTCTGAAGCCTGTCATGGCTGCAGAATAGCCAAGGCAGGAGTCTGGGCAGGGGCCTGGGTTCCTCACTTACCATGCCTTTTAGGGATTAGTATGATAAGATTAAATGTGTTTCCCCAGGATTAACCAGCCATATTCCTATAATAAAGGAGACAACCCTGATTTACAACCAGCCAAAAGGGTCCTATTCCCTGCCCCCTGGAACCCCCAATTAAAAACAGGCCTCTAACCTGCTATAACAGGGTCATAACCAACATTAAGTCCTGGTGTGCCATTAAGGATATATTAAGTCTAGAACAGCGCTGCATCTCCGATCTTTTTCAAAGGTGTTTTTGAACAAGGTCTCTGATGTAGATTGAAGTGGACTTGAACTTATCCCCACAGGGCATTCCCCTTGCTATTGTCCTGAGACTAAGCACCAGGAATTCTTGGATTGCAGATCTGTAGCACCACAGAGTTCTAAAGTAACCACTTTGAGTCACATAGTGGACTGTACATTGCAGTAACAGGAAAGTATTTGTGTGTGGATTATGGCATCTCCCTTAAGACCAGAAGAGGAGGAGGAACAGTGTCCTGTGTACACTGCAGGGGGAAACAGACTAGGCAATAGCTAGATCATGGGCTGGAGTTTAAGCAGTGAGCTGCAGAGGTCTCCATCATAAAAAAGGACCCTCTGGGCAGGGGGAGTGACTTTCTATGTAATTTAACTCCTGGTATTATTCCTTCCATGTGAATGAAGATAGGCAGAATTGGTGGGTGTACATTTAGGGAGGGTAACTTGAAGTACTGAGTCTTCAGTTTCCAGTTAGGGAACTCTCCTATGCAGATATGTGCATTCCTGGTTGACACAGTTAAGTCAGCTCAGAGGTTTGAGAAACAGGCCATTGGCTTTAACTCCATGTGTCAGCTTATAGCACCCAGCAGCTGACACTTTACATGGGAAAGTCCTGCAGTGTCTTATGAATGGCATTCTCTCTAGCAGGGAAGTGCCTACTCTGTTGCAAAGTCAGTATTGTTAAGTGTTCTTCCAATTATTTCTATCATTTTAAAAAGTCAATTAGTGGTACCATTTTTTAAATTTCACTTTCTTTATATGCATTATAGCTCTAATCTCCGTTTGTTTCTGTTTTCCAATGTTCCCCAGCCATTAATATTTCATTCAATTTTTTCTTAGGTACTATTTATTTATTTATATCAGTTTATAGAGCAGCGGTTCTCAACCTGAGGGATCAAGGCTCCCTTTAACAGGAGTGGTCTAAGACCATCAGAATATGCAGATATTTCTATTACAAGTCATAACAGTAGCAACATTTTAGTTAAGAAGTAGCAGTGAAAATAATTTTATAGTTGGGTTCACCACCTCATAAGAGACTGTATTAAAGTGTGACAGCATTAGGAAGGTTGAGAACCACTGGTTTAGATCAATGTCTCCTGTAGCTCAGGCTTGCCTTGGTTTAGACCAATGTCTCCTGTAGCTCAGGCTTGCCTCACACTACGTAACTGAGAGTTGCTTTGAACACCAAATCCTGCCTCTGCTGCCCAGTGCTGGGAAGACAGTCCTGCAAATCCTTCCATGCTGGGCCTTGACTGGTCAGTGAGATGGAAAATAGACCAGTGAATGAGTGTCCTCCATCCTTGCTAGATTTCAATGTGAAATTACAGATGAAGTGGGACCTGTGTAAGTGTTGAGTTCACTGACCCACAGTAAAGCAGGTGTAGTCACAGCACAGAAAGGGATGGCAAGAAGGAGGTGAAAGCTTTCCTGCTGTGACAGGAGTTGACAGTAGCAATGAGTAGTGAGGTCATCGATTGTAGACATTCCATAAATGTCCTGACTGGCCATTTCTCTTTTTCACAGACCAGACAATCAAGAATCTGGACAAAGGGCCGGGCAGTGGTGGCGCACACCTTTAATCCCATCACTTGGGAGGCAGAGCCAGGTGGATCTCTGTGAGCTCAAAGCCAGCCTGGTCTACAGAGTGAGATCCACGACAGGCACCAAAATCACACAGAGAAACCCTACCTCAAAAACACCAAAAAAAAAAAAAAAAAAAAAAAAAAGAATCTGGATAAAGAACTGAATTTTCGTGAAACCAAATTACAGTACTTATACCAGTTCAACCTAAATAGAAGAACTGGGTAAAATGGTATGGCCCTGCCTAATGTGACTGTTTTCCAGGTTTAAGATGTACAGCCTGGGAGAAATGCATGAGTAGTACTTAGTGTGCTCTAGTACACATCCCTTGTCTCTGGAGCACATGGCCATAAAGCCTATTTCAACTTTCCAACATAATTTTTTGGATTATAATAACCTCATTTCCACTATCTCTTTCCTGGCTCCAAGCCCTCCCATAGACCCTTCATTGTGTTCTAATCCATGGCCTGTTTCTGCTTTAACAGCAGTTACTGTTTGAATGTGACCCGTGTTTGGCTGCAGGACCTCCCAGCTCTGAAGCAAAACCTTGACACATTTTTTTTCCCCCTGGGTTTTCGAGACAGAGTTTCTCTGTGTAGTTTTGGTGCCTGTCCTGGATGGAATTCACTCTGTCGACCAGGCTGGCCTCAAACTCACAGAGATCCGCCTGCCTCTGCCTACTGAGTGCTGGGATTAAAGGCGTGTGTCACTGCCTCCTGGTAGCTTATAGGTTCTTTCCAGGATTCTCTTCTGCTACTGTAGCAGCTGTAAGAAAGACCACAGCCATGCCATGACGAGTGTGGGAACTACTGTCCCCAGACCAGAAAGAACAGGTTGGTTGAGCTGTCAGAGTCTGAACTGCTGGGACTGGGATGGACCCTGAACCAGACTGTTTCTGTTGTTTCCTGTGGTGACATGGGCAGTGGCCCTTGGTCTCTGAGCCTTAGTGTGTGTGGATTCCCTGGGGAGGAGAAGGCTCTGCCACCCTGGCACGGGAGGCTATGAATGCTTTTTAACTTTCTGCTGCTGCCAGCCACCATGGTGTGACTCAGTTCCAGGGGACAAAAGGAAGTTCTGAGCTGCAGAGGTATTTCAGGTTTGCATGATTTTGGGCAGGTGGATAGGGCAGATGCCACATCTTGTGGGATGGAATAATCTATGTGGGAGGAATCAGACATTAAATTACTCTTCTACAGTGTTTTCTGTGTGGGCATCATTGGGGCTGGGTTTGCCTGAAAACACAAGGGAGCATGAAGGCTGCAGAGCTATAGCAGGATCTGCAGGAGATCACCTCCCTTTGCAGAGAGAACTCTAGAACGTGAAGCCTCTCTTAGAGAAATATCAGTAGCTAGAGGGTGAGAAACAACAGTTTAAGGGTCACTTAGAGTTGAAAGTCATGAAACCTGTGTTTATTTAATTTCTATACACATAGAGTCATAGGTAGCTGCCTGCCTTTTATCTTACCTTAAACCACTGGACTATAGGCATGCACTATTGCAACTGCCTTTATAATGCAGAAGTAGAGGGGTAGTTGCAAGGTGAGTACTTTATCTGTTAACCCACTTTCTCAGCCCTAAGTTTATTATGTAGAGATTTTCGGAGTGAGTCTGTTTTGAGACACAGTCTCACTTTCTAATCCTGTCTGACCTGGAACTCACTATGTAGTAGATAGCTAGACTTGGAACTCACCGACATCCACCTGCCTCTGCCTTATGTGACCACACCTGACTTAAAAGAGATGTTTATCATGGATTTAACACAGATATTAGTGGAAAGAAAGGACTTTTGGATAGTGTAGTCTTGTGAGGGAGAGCCACACTTAAGAATTGACACAAAGCCATGTTTACAGTTCTGTTGACTTTGTAAGTTTCATTTCAATGGGTCCTTAGGGAGTCTTTCTCTCACACACTCTTTCTCATTCCCTCTCTGTCTCTTTATATTGTCTCTATCTCTCTGTCTCCTCTTCTCTTTGGTAAGAAGATCATAGCTCAGTTGCTAATTTGGCTTGGGTAAGATTCTGATTTAATAAGGTAAAAGCATGGGTCAGCAGAGTTCTCCAAGGTGCCTTACTCTACATGGGGTTCATATTCCTGCCCTGGAGATCCTTAGCAATTTGCTGCTTACATCTGGGAAAGGAGTATGTTCATACTCAAAAAGTTTTATTTACTTTGCCCTCAAACATGGCTTATAGGTATTTGGGATATTACTAAAAAAAAGGAATATTGTCCCTGTCTACAAAGGTAGTCTACATAGCAAATTTTATTAATTTTGTATCCTGATTAATATTGATTTTCAACTTGATAAGACCTAGAATCAGCCAAGGGTTACTCCTCCACTCACACTTGTGAGGCCTTATCTAGATCATGTTGTACATCTGGGTTGTGCTTGTGGAAGAAGAAATGGATAGCACCATTCCATTCCATTCCATGGGTTTGGCACTGAGTTATATAATAATGACCAACTTTTTACTGTCTGCTTCCTGACTATGGATACAGTGTGATCAACCACCATTACCCTCCACCATGCCTACTTCTTATAAACATTCTTTTTATTCACTTCTAAAATTTTACCTTTTGAGCGTCCACATGTTCATGCTGACACCCAATAAAGTGGAGTAAGAAGTCACCAAAGCCAGACATGGTGTCCCAACCCTCTGATCACAAAATTTAGTAGGCAGAAGCTGGAATTTGAGAGTTTCAACAATGTGAAAGGAGTGAGTGTACAATGGGGTATGGAGTCATGTTCCCAGGAGCAGACAGGAGTATGTTGGGCCCAGGAAACTCTCCCCAGACTATAGCAAGCCCATGGGCCTCTGGACAATCTCAGATCTAAGGCTCAAGGTATCTTCTTCCATGATGCATGTGCACCCCAAGGTCTGAGCTGTGGAGGTGTGAGTCCCAGTTGCCTTGAAATCCAATGCACAACATTTCTATAGTTGCGTGGTCTCAGGATGTGAGGGTAGGGGATGGGGAGAAGACTTTGCCAGGCTGCTGATTGGATGGGGTTAATATCTTTCTGCCTCTTCCCTGCTCACTTTCAAAAACCAGCAAGCCAAGCTGGTTTCAGGAACAAACAGTAACTACAAGGCTTGGAATAGCACTTCCCAGGCTCCATCAATGCACCATCTCCAGGAGGTCAGGACTAGATGGCCCAGACAGTAGAGACTCCAGGGAGTTGGGACTGGGACTCAGAGAACTTCCAGTGCCTCCAATGCCCTGGGGACACTCAGGTCCTCTCCTGTCCTTTCCCATCTCCTTCATGTCTCCTCCTATCTACTGGGTATATTTTTCCCCTTTGTATCCTCTCAAATTCAGTAAGCTCTCAGGTAAAAGTAGAATCAACATACAGTAGACTCAAGGAATAGTTACTACTTTTGCTTTCTATCTGGGCAGAGCCCAGACTGTTTGGTAATTTGCTGGGATTCTTCTGCCTCGGTATCTTGCCTGCCAATCCAAGACTGAAGGGCTCATGAAGAGCTGATGACACTGGAACAGATTTGAAACACCTGCAGAGAGGCCCTGAGAGGTCAGTGAGTACAGTGGACACCTGAAGGAGTGGTAGGTTCCTGGACTGTAGGATGACCAAGGAGAGCCGCAGTTGTGGAGTAGAACTGGCATGGTAGGCAAGCTGTGTGCTAGGGATGGCAGAGCCTGAAACATGGAGCTTCCACAGTCTCTGAGAGCCCAGAATATCATTAGAGTCTCAGAACTTGCACAATCTAATACAGGATGCTCTTAGGTTTTAATTTCCTTAAATGTGATTGATTTGCTATTCTCCTGTTCTCTGCTTTTTGAAAACAGTGGGCTGTTACTCATTTTTTTCAAAGAATATATATTTGTGAGACTGTAGACTTACTAAATTTTGGAATTTTTAAAGACTATGGGATTTAAGAAGGTAAGAATGTTTTACATTATTATTAGCATGATACTTCAGGTACCATGGATGGAAAGGTCTTGTTTGATTGGAATGTATCATACAATTATGAATCAAATGAATGTTTTCCCCCTAAGGTACCTTGAGTCAGATTATTTTATCAGTTTAATAGAAATGAGAATACTCCACTGCCCTGTTTGGTCCTCAAAATGAAAAGATCCTGGATATGAATTCATGGGCATCTGCGAGGCCTCCTTCTGAAACACATTTTTAATAGTGATCTTCAACATACAAGTTTGAGTCTTCTTCTGTGTCACTAATGTACATTTCCTTCCTGCTCTCTATTACACTGTCGTCAGCCCTGCAACCATATACAACCAACAAAAACAGACTCAGCAGGTTACCTTCATGTATTTCAGCATACTTACTCATACATACTTGACAAGGAAGAAGTTGGAAGGGAAACATAGGAAAAGGGATGAGTGAAGAGAGAACGAGGGGAAAGTGATGCTGTATCTTTTAATTAAAATGTGTAGAAATAAAATGTAAATAATAGAAGGGGCTAGAGAGATTGCTCAGCAGGTAAGATCCCTGGATGTTATTACAGAGGACCCAGGTTCCATTCCCAGAACCCACATGGTAGCTAACCATTTGTCCCAGGCATATCCTGCCCTCTTCTGGCCTCTGTAGGTACTGTGCAAAGACACATGCAGGCAAAATACCCATATAACTAAAATTTTTTAAAAAGTTATAAAAAGGAAAAAATTGAAATTCTGTACAGCGATGTCACAGTCCTGAGACAGAAAGCAGCCAGGGCTAGTGAAAATAAACTCCTTCTGATCTCCATGGAAGCAGCTGTCATGTTTTTCTGAGTCAGCCTGCTCAGAGGCAAAAGAAGCCTTGTTCTGAGGTTACAATAGCTCAGCAGAGCCATCCAAATAAGAGCAGCGACCACAGTGGTGATAGGTGACTTTTCCTTTGTGTTTTTTGCATTTATGTTTTCTGTCCTTTGTTATTGTGAGAATAGCAGAACTGTATATGAATGTGTGCAGACTCCCCAAGTAAAATCCCCATATGTCTGTTGCTTAGGGAAAGCGTTGCTTTGGAAATGACTCCTATGTTCTCCTTGCCTCCTGCAGGTAAGAAATCTCAGGTCGTCTGTCTTGGCTCTTGTTTTGACTATTCTTGGTAGACAAAATGACTACCTCTGGAATTAACTAATACACAAAGAATTAGGTAAAGGTAACGAAAGCCTTTAGGGAACTGCTTTAAAGATTTTTTCTCTCAGAATCCAAAGGAGACTCTACAACCAGCAGAGGAAAACTAGATTAAAGGATAGAGGAATGAATCTACTCACACCATGTGTCCATGTGTCTATATTGTTCTAAGTAAGTGTCATCTCTACAGTGAGGATACCAGCTTATAAAATTGGCAATGCAATGTGCGGCTTGAATTTCTCAGGATCATAGAAAAAGGTGATAGAATTCACACACAGAGCAATAACTGTCAGGTTTCGTTGATGGCACAAGGTGGGAGTGGCTAATGATAGTTTTCTGGTGATGCCAACTAAGGATTAAATCAATAGAGGGAATCTAAGAGAGCAATTCATGTGCTCAAACTACATTCCTAAGTATGGCTCGGTTTAAAGTTAAAAGTCTATTAATAGTGAAAATCATGAATAAGGTAAAACTGTTTTTTCTCCCTGCTCTGCTTCCAAAGGTTCTCAGGAGCTGTTTTTCCAATGGGCTGGGTAAGCATCCTGGATTACTAGGCAACCTGCATAATCAGTAGAGGAAGATCTGCAACTTTTCCTCTGCTGTAGCACTTTTGCTATAATCAGTTGCTTAAAAGGAACTTCTTAGATCTAAGGATTATACCTATTGCTTAAAGATGCACAACAAAGATAGGATTAAGCTTAATTTGCACAAGAAACAAGAAACTGGCACCTTCTAGTCCCTCAAGCCATGGTGGCCAGGTCCTAGAGGGTCAGTGGGAAAGTTTACTCTTCTCTAGGAACTAGCAAATGGCTGATTACCTTTTCCACTATATCTCAGTGTTTACAAGCAATAAATCTCTAAGCTAAAATCATGTGTTAATAAACTGAGGTGAAAGTAAGTATAAGGAGTTAAGAATTTAAGGTTAGTGAGGTTGGCTTGGGATAATTTTTACCTGCAGGCAACATAAACCGGGGTACATTTCTATCTATCTGTATCTATCTAACTGTCAACAATGTGGTAATGTTTGATAATGTCTCAAATTTTTGCCTGCATGACTGTTTTCACACATAGCTAGGGACATTATGAATATACCCCAAATGCATAGGGGAAATTGTGCCCAATAAATGATCAATCACACTGGTGGAAGCTTTTGTGAAATGAATCCCAAGGTAGTAACAGATGAGAAAGCTACAAGAAATTCACTGCAGGAAATAGCCAATACATTGAAAAGGCAATAATTCCAAAATGCCTTGTATTTGGGCTTAACTCCTCTACCAGAACCCCTGACTCTAATGAGTTGGCCTTGTCAATGATGGCTGAGTTTCTACTTCATATTTCTGTGATTTGCAGCAATTTGGGTATACCTGTGACAGATTCTTCTTCTTTTTTTTTTTTTTTTTTTTTTTTGGTTTTTCAAGACATTGTTTCTTTGTGTAATTTTGGAGCCTGTCCTGGATCTCTCTCTCTGTAGACCAGGCTGGCCTCAAACTCACAGAGATCCGCATGGCTCTGCCTCCCGAGTGCTGGGATTAAAGGCGTGCGCCGCCACTGCCCAGCTGAGAGATTATTAAAGGTTTGAAATGGGAAGACCCTTGGTCAGTCTGGATCTTTGAGGTGATATGATCCATCTTTAATCTTGGCCAGACCTTCTAGTGGCAGCCTATATATTTATATAAAGAATATTGAAAAAGGAAGCTCTTTGTCTTTGCCTGATTGTCATGGCTTTGCCTAGGAAGGTCATTCATTTACTCTCTTTAGAGCCCAGTTCTTAGGAATTCTGGTATATACTAAAGACCATCCAAGACGTGCAGCCTCAAGGATTGAAGAAGTACTGAATTCTTGACCTTTCCACTGGTAGACAGCCAATGCTGGACTAGCTGAATCACAGACTGTGAGACATGCTAATAAATCCACTTTCTACCTACATAGGGAGACTGATTCTATCAGTCCTGTTCAAGCAGAGAACCTTACTAATACTGTTGTTTTTTTTCCACCTGCCCAGAGGAAGATGTTGTAGCTAACAGTAGTGCTCATAAAGGCATCCTTCCTTGTTCCATCTCTCTCTAAGAATTCAACTTGTTGTGAAGACTACACTTCATATTGTTGTTAAATTGCCAAGAGATTGAAATGAATTTCAGGAATAAAACTCCTAAAGCAATGGAACCATCATCCAGCCTTCTGATGGAAGAAAGATCTATCTTGTCTGTGATCTGATTCCTGCTTTTCTCTCCTGGTTGTCTAAAGTCCCTGTGATAACCAGGTAAAAAGTACCTGAGTTCATCAGACCTCAGTGGGAAGCCATAAAACCGACATCTCATTTTGTGTCCTAAAATCTCTCTTTAATTGTCAATATTCTGGGCATCCTTCAACCTGGTGGAGAGGGGAATCACTCCACTCCACATTGTGTAATGGGCTGTGCAAGCTAGCCACATGGTGTCCAGGAGGAAGAAGGGGAAGTGCCTGTGGAGTGCAGGAATATAGCAAGGTCAGCTATTTGAGCCAGGGGCAAGTGCTGTTGTAATGGAAATCTCTGCAAAACTGGAAAAAGTCTGGGTCTTGGGTGGAAGGCAGGGCCAGGAACCACTGTGCAAAGTCTTTAAGCACACAGTTACCCTAAGGGAGGGCTCTTGTCACTCAGGCCTCACTAGCCAATCAGGCCCTCCAGTCTGACCTGCCAGTCAGAAGAGTGCAGGGGCCCTTCCAGGACCAGGCTGCAGGCTTATCTTTGTAACAGAGTGTATACCAGTGGTTTTGTGTGCTGTCTTTGCTGTTGGAAGGAGCTGAGGGGAGCGCATGGGTGATCTGGGAGGTCAAGACAGTGAACAAGAGGCTGCTGTCCCTAGGTCAGGAGGAGCAAATGGTGAGCTTCAGGAGCCAGTGTGGCAGTCCTCTCTGGGTTTGGGTGGGAACCTGTAGCCAGATTCCCTGTCCTGTGAGGTCCCATGTGGTCCTTGCAACTCCCTGGACCCAGGTGCAGGACTCTGAATAACATTGCTCTGTAGGCTGCCTCTGCTCAGAGCATTGGGAACAGGGAATTATGTGTAGAAAGAAATCTTTGTAGTCAAGGTTAACAGGCCTTTGATGCATCCATGGAAGGCAGGCAGCCAAATTCAGAGAGGACTACTTTTTCCAGTATCTTCTAGAAGTTTTGCACTTTGGAGTTAATATTTAGATGATAGATCCATTTGCAGATAATTTTGTGGAGATTATAAATGGCATCTCTTGTGTTGAATAGCACTCCACTACTAAACTGTGATGGAGAATAGTAGAATTCGTGATATAAAGGATTTACCAATCCTTAGGAGATAGTAAGTCATAGAGAGTAGAATTTAGCTAAGGGAGGGCTCCCTCTAAAATACCACAAAGGTAGGTATATGCTAACCAGGTCTTTTAGAGATTAGGATGCTAGGATACACATTTGTTCACGAGGATTGTCCAGACATTTGCCTCCAAATCATGACAGAGGAGACACCCTTAAGCTACATCCAGCCTCTAAACCCTTCCTTATTCAAAGAGCAGGCCTCTAACAAGCTGCTCTAGGGACACTGAAGGGTCACAACCAACCTTAAGGCCTGGTGTGCCATAAATGTCCAGTTTTCTTGAGAAAAGCACTGTTCTGATAGGTGGACGAGATGACATGTATTTGAAAAGAAAAACACCATTGTGTTGAGGGCTGGCCTGATCAACAGTACTCCCTTTAGGCCTTCACACAGGGAGAAGGAAGGTGCTTCAGAGAGCCAGGAAAGGCCGGGAGTCTAGGACTTGGGAGCTTTTCCTAAGGGCCTTATGTATTGAGAATAAAACAGAGCTCCTTCTTTAAAACCAGGAACATGCTAGGGAGAGCTGGTAATGATCTGGGGCCAGGACCTTTGTGGAGGGGTTGCTTCAGATCCTGAGAACACAACTCTTATTTCCACAGGGCTCTATGGTTATCAATTCCAAGGCCACTGTGTGCTTAGCCAGTAATGTTTCTGAGATACTCTGTGTTCTCCTTATGCAGCATTGTGTGAATTGCCTCCTTCTGCGTTTGCCTCATCGTATGGTAGCTTCTGTTGACTTCATAGAAGTCTCTTATTTTCTTCCATTTCCCACTGGAAGATGCTATTCTCCTTAAGAAGTTTACTTGGCATGAGGCATAACTTGTACAAGACCTCCCTATACCAGCCTCTATTTTTTTCTGACTTCTACTTTTCCTACCCTTCTCATCCCCTGGATGAGGAGGTGCCTTCTCATCTCCCGGCACTTCCACCTCAGGACCCTGTCACTGAAGAATGACCTACTGTTTCAGGTTAGTGGGGTACTTAAGAAATAAATCTGGAATTATCTTTGCTTTGTGAGTTTCCCATCTGCCTAAGTGGCTAGATTTGCAATTTCCTGATACTATTTAAATGTTCAAAGTGTAACTGGAGCCTGAACCTAAAAGAAACTTAAGGATGACAGAACATGTGGAATGCAAAATCTGTTCCAGGCTGGCTCCTCTTTGAGCATTAGCCAGAGATCGATGCATGCTATCATTAGAGAAATTTTTCTTTATTAATCTCTTAAGTGTATGGAAGGCATATTAATTTTTTTAACAGCTGCACCTCCAACTATTTAGAAAAATATTTCTGAGAGAACTGTCTTATGTTGACTCAGGTGACCTTGATCCCAGTCTGTTGGTCCCTAGGGAAATAACCTTGGCGTCCATGATTGAACATTATAAATTCTTAGGTGACTACCACCTCAGAGTTTTACAATTCCCCATTTGTGTCATGTAGTTGTCTATCCATTGCAGTCACAGGAAAAGGATTTGCATGTGGAGCATGGCTTCTGCCTTCAGAGGAGATAGGAGGAATAGTTTATTGTGTGCACTTCAGGGGGAAACAGGGTAGGCAATCAGCTGCTAGAGTCACTATTATGAAAAAAGACTTCAGGGTGAGTGATTTTGTAATTTTTTAGCATATTTTAATCCGTATCATGAACACAGACCAGATTGCTGGGTGTACAATTTGAGAAAGTTAGTTTGAGCCAATGAATATCAAATTTCCAATTAGATGACTCTCCTTTGCAGATATGTTCAGTCCTGCTTGACAGAGTTAAGTCAGCTCAGAGGACTGAGAAACAGACCGTTGCCTGTAACTCTTTGTCAGGTTACAGATCTCAGCAGCCAACACACGCACATGGGCAAGAGCAACCAGTCTCTTATTAATTGCATTTCCTCAGCTAGCGACGATCCTACTTTTTTTTTATGTCAACATAGCTAAGTTTTTACCTTAAAAATAAATTACTTTTATCATGCTAAAAAGACACTTAGTATTATTTTTTAAATTTCCTTTTCTTTAAATGCATTTCTTTTCTGATCCCTATTTGTTTCTATTCTCCAATGTTTCTCGATCATTAATAGTTCCATTTCTTTTCTTGAAAGTGCGGTTGATTATTTAGTTATATGTAGAGCGATGTCTCCTGTAGGCTGGCCTCATGCTATGTAAGTGAGAATTGCTTGGAACACCTAATCCTTCCTCTGCTGCCCTGTACTGGTAAGTTAGTCCTGCAACTCTTCCAGACTGTGTCTTGACTAGTCAGTGAGAGGGAATAATAGACTAGTCCTCCAATCTCTCTGGCTTTTATTGGGGATCTAGAAATGAAGAGGCACCTGGGCAAGAAAGGACTTTAATGACCAACTTTGAAGCTGGTATAATGACAGTGCAGAAAGGGAGGGGCAGGAAGGAGGGTGAAACATTTCCTGCTTTGTCAGTAGTTGAGATTAGCAATGTGGTAGGTAATCAATTTCAGATGCTCCAGTAATATCCTGACTTGCATTTTTTGGAGTCCACAGTCCAGGGCAATCAAGAATCTGGATAAAAGACTGACCTTATCATGAAACCAAATTATTGTAGTTATCCTGGATCAAACAAAATAGAAGAGCTGGGTAAAATAATGAGGCTCTGCCTAACAGGACTATTATTTTCCTGGTTTAAGGTGTTAAGCCTGAGGGAGAAGTCGTGAGTAATCATTGGTGTGTTCTCATACAAATCTGTAGTTTCTGCAGCACGTGGCCCTAAATCCTGCTTCAACTTTTCAAAATAGTTCTTTGAGAGTATAACTATATCATGTCCACAGTCTCTTTCCTGCCTGCAAGCCCTACCACTGCCCCTCATGTTTTCTAATTCATGGCCTGTTTTTGCTTTAAAAATAGTTAAATAATAGCAACAGTTGCTTTTTGAATGTGACCTATGTTTGACTGTAGGAGTTCCCAGCTTAGAAACTAAGGGTTGATGCATTGTAAATTGAGTGGGTAATAGATTGTTCATACATAACACTCCATGCCTTGGAAGAAGAATCAGTCTGGGAGACTGGGAGAATTTCTAATTAAGTACTAGGGACCTGTCTTCTGGGGTGAAAGTGCAGAGGAGGGAAGGCCTGTGCTGTCTGAGTCACTTTACCCAGTCGTGGAAGGTACTAATGTCCTGAGGCCCAGCTGGGTGGCCTAGACTAATGTGGGACCCTAGGAAGGTTTAGTAATTTGGAGTACCAATAGAAAGTAGGTATAGAGAGCTGCGAGGGAGACCAGAAGCCATGCCATTGTGAGTGTGGGGTCAGTGTCTTCACGGTCACAGAGCAGGAACAGTTCTTCCAAAGTGCAGAGGTTTCTAAGTTGTGTGTGGTTTTGGGTGGGTAGATAGGGCAGATTCCACATCTTGTGACATAATCCACATGGTAGGAAATTGACATTTAATTATTCTCTTACAGTGTTTTATGTATGGGCATCCATGGGACTAGGTTTGCCTGAAACCAGAGGAGGACATTATAGTTTGCAGAGCCATAGCAGGAGATCACCTGCATTTGCAGAGAGAACTCTGGAGCATGGGACCTCTCTGTTTTGAAGAAATAGCAGTAGCTAGAGGGTTAGAAACATAACAGTTTAATGGTCACTTGGAGTCAGTTTTGTCGAAGTTGTGATGTCTGTGTCTATTTAGTTTCTATACACATAGAATCATAGGGAGCTGAGTAATATTTGTCAAGATCACATTTTTCCTGGCTGAGTATCCTTTGGTCTTTTGATTAAAAGTGGAGTATATTTTTTTGTTTTGTTCTTGACTTTTTCTCTCTATCTGATTTATTCTTTCATAAATATTGTACACATTCTTGATTGGCATAGCTTTGTGTTAATTTAGAAGTCACATTATGCCAGTGTGTGCTATCTTTTCATAATCCTATTAGCATTCTGTGCTGTGGGATGTCTTTCTGTATGCTTGAATATGTGTTGCTCCCATTGGGTAATAAATAAAACTACATTGGCTTATGGCAGGAGCCAGGTGGGAAAATCCAAGAGAGATAGGAGAGGAGAAAGGAGAGTGGGGAAGATGCCAAACTGCCATCCTAGGAGCAACATGTAATGGGATACAGGTAAAGTCATGGAAGATCTGGTAATACATAGATTAATAGTTATGGGATGAGTCAAGCTATAAGAGCTAGCTAGCAAGAGGCCTGCCTTAGGCCATACAGGTAATAATTAATATTAAGTCTCTGAGTGATTATTTTATAAGCAACTGTGGAACTGTGGAGCTGGGTGGGACAGGAGAAACTTAGGGCTAAAATTATGAGTTTTTCCACTTTGCATGTAGCTTTGGAATTAAATATCATGTTATAAAATTTTGGGAATATTCTTCGGATTGTATTCAATTCATGCTGCAAATTTACCGGAGCCAACATTGTAATATTGATGCATAATGTTCCAAAGTATCATTTATTTACTTCTTTATATTATTTAGGTTTTGTTGTTATTGTTGTTGTTAAATTATGAAATGTAGACAAATTTCAAAATGGTCTTATTAAATAAAAAACACAGAGCCAAATATAGAGGTGAAAGCCTTAGGGAGATCAGGGAAATAGGGAAAGCCACCAGCCAACCTTACCTCACCAACTCTGCAGCTTCCAAATGCGAGTTAGTTCCTGTCTACCCACACACATATGCCTTGCTGTTCTGCCATCTGATTTGCACTCTGCTAGCTACAACACTTCCTCTTCCTGTCTGTATGTACAGACCTCCAGAAATCCGTGGTTAACTAGTTTTGAATTTAAGGCATGTGCTACCACACCTGGCTCTGTTTCCAGTGTGGCCTTGAACACAGAGATCCTACCTGCCAAGTGACAGGATTAAAGGCGTGTGCTAACACTGCATGACTTCTTTGTTTACTTATAATGGCTGTACCCATTCCTCTGATCTCTAGACAAGCCTTATTTATTAAAGCACAGGTAAAGTATCACCACATTTCAGCACAATGAAAGACTTTTAGTTTGTTGGATTAAAAAGTACTAAGGGGCTTAGCAGGTGACTTACCACATATTCTTCTTGGGGGTTTCCTGAGTTCGTATACCAACACTGTAGTTGGAAGGCCCCTAACCACTTGTTACTCCATATACTGGATATCTGACCCCCACTTCCCTGCTCTGTCACCTGTACACACTGAAATCATTTCCTCTCCCACACAAACATACACATAAAAATGGGAATAAACTTGTTTTTGAAAGTGTTTGTGACTTACAAAGTAATTAGAGCAAAACAAGTTTTGGGTTTTTTTAGGTGAATAATACAAATCACACTGTTTCTTTAAAAATGTGTTGTCTTGCATTTGGTCTTAATAAGATTTCTTTTGCTTACCCTGATGTTTACTTATATGCACTCATCCATCATACTCATCCATTCATAATTGCCAGGAACTGCTATGTCTGTAAGAGATTGTGTTGATTGATGATTGATGTGGGAAGGCTCTTCCACTGAGGTTGTAATATCCCTAATCAAGTGGGCCTGAGATGGATGAGAGGGCTAGCTAAGCATGGGACAGTGACCAAGCAAGACAGAAAGACAGTAAGCAGTTTCCCTGTGCTTTTTGCCTTCAATTGTTTGCTTAAATTTCTATCCTAAGCTCTCAAAATGATGGACTGCGATCTGGCAATATCAGCCAAATAAACCTGTTCATTACCTGAGATGGTTTTGGTTAGAGAATTTAATCACAGCAAGAAACAAGCAAGTTGGAACAAAATGTGGTATACCAGAAGTAATTTTGTTAATGCAAAGGACCTTGGATTGATGACTTTTGGAGGAATATTGAAGATATTAGTACTTTAGATGGCAAAATCCATAGAAAGTTGTACACATAGCTTAATTGGCTATTCTTGTAGGATTGGGAAGATGGGAGTGTTGTGAGTAATGCATACAGTGGAGCTTGGGGTCATAGGAATTCAGGGGGAACTAGACTCCATGAAAAATTTAGCTAGAGGTCATTTGTATAATATTTTGGCCCAAAATCGTTCTTACTTTCTCCATTCCATTAGAAATTGAGTAAGTCATAAATAAAAAGTAGTGAGCTGATTTCTTAGACAATATATTGATTCTGTTGCTTGCTTATTACTGCTGACTCATTCAGGTTCTACAGTGAAAAACAAGTGGGGCAGAAAGAAATGAAAAGTCTGTGTTTTGTAGAGAAAAACAGCACTATGTAGTTTCAGATGGCAGTCCGCTGGTAAAGCCAGTAGGTACTTTCAAGGAGACTGTTACTGTTAAAGAGAACTCCCTTGCTCTCTACAGTAGAAGCCTATCAGTGTGTTCTAAGTGTAAGACTCCATCAGCTAAACCTTCAGTTTATGGATGGATTGAGCAAAGTGATTTCTACTCCCAGGATGCAACTTTACACAGAGCCTGCTGTAACTCTGGTCGAAGCATGGCAGGGTCCATCACAACTTAGAAGCCAAATTTGGGGAGAGTCACCCATGTTGTATTGTTTCTGGAAATGGGAAAGATGCACAATTTAAAGGTCATAGACTCTTTCTCTGTGGTATCTGTTTAGCACTGTTGCACCCGTCTATGTTTGGCAGAGTCAGAAACTGTGAGGAGGCTATGAGTGTTCATTGCATAAAGTTGTGAAGATGAAGCTGGGTTGCATTTTGAGACCATAGGATATGGTGATATTTTAATTGTGCTGAGATGTGATTTTATTTATATGTTAGTAAACAAAGTTTGCCCGCAGATCAGAGGTCATTAGTGAGGCAGGAATAGAATTCAGGTGGTGGTAGCCCACGCCCTTAATCCGATCACATGGCAGGCAGAGTGTCTGTGTGGTTGAGGACACAGCCAAGTGTGGTGACCTGAACCTTTAATCCCAGTACCAACCATAGAGACCTGGAGGTCTGTATAGACAGGCAGTGATAAGGAAGTCATGTGGTTGGGTTTAGAGCCAATGAGAAGGCAGAACAGAAAGGCAATGAAAAGACAAGTCACACAGGAAGAAGGTCTCTCTCTCTGGGGAAGCGACGGTGACTAGGTGGTAAGATAAGGTGGTCTTGGTTCTTCGCTAGTGCTCTGATCTCTTGGGCTTTTAGCTCTGTATTTGGCTCTGTGTTTCTTATTTAATAAGACTGTTTAGAATTTTGTTTACAATGGGTTGAAATACCCAAGCTATGGGACATCTGCCATGGGGAGCTGCATACATGGAGTAGAAGTAGCACTGGAGAGACATGTATGAAAAGTTGCAGGGTTAAAGCTATCTAAGTCCTTTGAGAATGAAGTCCCATGTATCTTAGATAGAGCTACAGGATTTGGTTTTTTGCTCTGCTGAGTTTTAGTCTTGCCTTGGTCCAATCTTGCCTCTCTGTACCTATATTCCTCTGTTTTCTTTTTTAAAATTTATTTTTCTCTCACACAATATATCCCAAATGCAGTTTTCCCTCCCCTACTCCTTCCCTGTTCTCCTCTCCCCTAGATCCCCTCCTCTTCCATATCTCTTCAGTAAAGGGCAGATCTCCCATGGACTATCAACCAAACATGACACAACATGTTACAATAAGACTAGGCAGAAACCCTCATATGAAGACTGGATGAGGCAACCCAGTAGGAGGAAAAGTTCCCAAGATCAGGAATAGTGTTGGGGGTACTGGAAGTATGGAGGAGGTCCATGGGTAGGCATCCTACATGGATATCGGATGGCTGGTATGGCTTCTGGTCCAAAAGGGAGTCTTTGCCTGAGTTTGTCTATGTGTTCTTCTGGCTTATATGGCCTGTACTTGAACAGAGGATGTTCAAGTTGGTGGTGGCTGGAGGGTTGGTGGGGGATTGTGTCTATGGGAACAAAAAGAATTAGGAAGTTCCGTGGGCTGGTGTCCTACCTGTTCTTCTGGCTTGTGTGGCCTGCACATGAGCGTGGGCTGACTACCTGAGTTTTGTACTGGAACCTGGCCACATTCCTCTTTCTGAATGAGAATATATTCTGTGCCATTGCATGTTACAAAGGTTTAATTTGTTTCTTGATTTTAGAATATTTTACATTCAAGAGATTGGCTGATGAGCCTGGAATGTAGGTTTTTGTACATGTCAAGCATATGCTGTTTTGCTGAGCTTCACCCACATCTTGAATTTGAAATATGGCAGAGTATATCATTCTTTTTCTAGAATGGCAGTAATCATAACATTAAAATTGCCTGAGCCTTCTGAATCATTCAATTGCAGGTGTGTGTGGAAAGTCCCATAAACACCTGTGAGTTCTTTCTACCTTTTTTGTTCAATTTATTTTTATAGGTGAGATAGGGTCTTACTCTATCCTGAAATTCACTGCATAGGCCAGGCTGTCATGCAATTCAATCAAATACACCTGCCTTTGCCTTGTGACTGCTGCGATTAAAGGCATGAGCCAATACACACAGCTTGCCCCTCATTTTTGTAGTTAGTGATTATTCATTCAATTTCTCTGATGTGTACTCCGATCTCTTGCCTCTCTATGTCTCTTAATAGGCCTTTCTCCTGCAAGGATATATCCTAGACAAAGTGTGAAGAAATGACAGAGGTGAACCTCATTGTTCACTTTTTTTTTTCTAAAATGAATTGATTAGAATTTCTGTTATTGAATAAGTGTGGTAAGCCCCAGAATTATATGAATATATTGTCAAAGAAGTATACATTAGCATGCTATCAGTATCACACTCTGTTGTACACATGTATGGGATATTTTAGACTGCAGTGACCTATGATGATGTGCATATCGACTTCACTTGGGAGGAGTGGATTTTGCTGGATCCTTCTCAGAAGAATCTCTACAAAAATGTGATGCTGGAGACCTACAGGAACCTCACTGCTATAGGTAAGAATGAATTTTCCATCACATTTTAAAATAATGGGAAAACAGTTTCTTAGTTATTGATATACTTCTGTAATTTCAACTGAAAAAGAAGAATGAGGTGAATAAATCTGGCATGGTTCTAAGGTTCATTGAAGATAGTAACTTAAATTTTGCACAATTTCCCATATAATATCATTCATTTTCTGGTGCTGTATTTTAGGCTACAGTTGGGAAGACTATAATATTGAAGAACATTGTCAAAGTTCTGGAGGACATGCAAGGTAATTTCATGTGCAAGCTGATACAAATGTGCCTATGGAGAAATTGTAATGTGTCCTGGAAGTTTAAAACAAAAGTAACAGTGTAAATAAGCACAGTTTAAAGTGTACTGATGATTGTTTTATTCTCACAAGACCAAATACCTCAATGTCACATAACTGATATGTGTTTGCAAGGCATTGCTCTAAGAAAGAACACAGGGAAACAATGCCTTATCTGATATCCCCATTTGAATTGCAGCTCCATGATACCTATGCTATAGAACAGCCAATCTGTTTAATTTCATGTCACTCAGATATTGCATAAAGAATTCATGTTGGATAGGTGAGATATATATATCCAAAACCTTCTAGTAAGCAAATAATTCAGAGTAAACTAGTGCTACTCTTTTACTTGTTGTGACTTTTCTAAGTTTAGTGAAAGGGATAGTTTATGAGAGTCAAGAAGTTGTTGTGGAGAATCCTTAATCCCTATATCACATGTTTGTGAGGAACAGAAAGTCAAGCTGTGTGAATGCAGTGTAGAAACATTTTATTTATTAGTTTTCCTTTATCAATATATCATATGTCACTCTGGATACAAGCAATGCGAGCAGGGGTATATGAAAGGAAGCAACATAACTCTCTCACACACAACAATTAGAAGATATATAGTAGTCACTTTGAGTAGGATTTTTGAATGTGATACAAGTTTAAAATTAATTGCTTTTCCAAGTTCATTGGGAATACGTCAACAAACTCACACTGCAGAAAAGCCCTATGAGCATTGGAATATATAAATATGTCTGTTTGTCCTGGTTCACTTTGCAAATGTAGTATGACTCACACTATTGGAATATTTATGAATGCAATCACTATGTTAAAGCTCTGAGTTCTTCTAGTTCTCTTCAAATATGTGAAGAATCTCATATAGAAAAATGATGTTACAAATGTGGACCCTCTAATAAAGGTTCTTACCATTACAGATACCATCCAAGACAGAAAACATCCCTAAATGTTGGAGAACACTATGAGTGTATACTTTAAGATCTTATTTGTCTTAAAGATTAGAACAAATTGTAAAACTAATTCATACAGATAAAAATATTCATCAGTTAATAAATGTGAGAAAGCTTTTACTTGTGCCAATTATCTTTACAGGTTCAAAAAATGTCATACTGGAAAGAAACCCTGTGAATATACTCAGTGTGCCAAAGCTTTTTCATATCATAGTCATCTTCAGAAGCATGAAAATATTCATACTGAAGAGAAACCCCATGATTGTATTCAGTATGGTGAAGCCGTTGCACACAACAGTATTCTCCAAATACTTAAAGGAACATGTGCTGGAATGAAAACCAATGAAAGTAATCAGTATGGTAAAGCCTTCACAAGTCATGGTCATCTTCAAACACATAAAAGAACACATATTGGAGAGAAACCATATGAATGTAATCAGTGTGTTAAAGCCTTTAAATATGCCAGTAATCTCAGAGTACATAAAATAGCACATGCTGGAGAGAAACCCTACAAATGTAATCAATGTGATAAAGCTTTTTCACAACACAGTAATCTTCAAATTCATGGAAGAACACATTCTGGAGAGAAAGCCTACAAATGTAATCAATGTGCTACAGACTTTGGATGTGCCAGTAATCTCCAAATATATGAAAGAACACATACTGGTGAGAAACCCTACAAATGTAATCAATGTGATAAAGCCTATTCAGAACTCAAAACTCTCAGAATACATAAAAGGACACATTCTGGAGAGAAACCCTACAAATGTAATCAATGTGATAAAGCCTTTTCACAACACAGATATCTCCGAATACATAAAAGGACACATTCTGGAGAGAAACCCTATAAATGTAGTCAATGTGATAAAGCCTTTTATCAACATAGTCATCTCCAAAGACATGAAAGAACACATACTGGAGAGAAACCCTACAAATGTAATCAATGTGGTAAAGCCTTTTCACAATACAGTAATCTTCAAATGCATGAAAGAACGCATACTGGAGAGAAACCCTACAAATGTAATCAGTGTGATAAAGACTTTGCATGTGCCAATAATCTCCAAATACATGAAAGAACACATACTGGAGAGAAACCCTACAAGTGTAATCAATGTGATAAAGTCTTTGCATATGCCAGTAATCTCAGAGTACATGAAAGAACCCATACTGGAGAGAAACCCTACAAATGTAATCAATGTGATAAAGCCTTTGCATATGCCAGTAATCTCAGAGTACATAAAAGAACACATACTGGAGAGAAACCCTACAAATGTAATCAATGTGATAAAGCCTTTTCACGACACAATCATCTCCAAAAACATGAAAGAAGACATACTGGAGAGAAACCCTACAAATAGAATCAATGCAATAAAGCCTTTTCATAATAATTTACTCTCCAAATACAGAAAAGAACTCATACTAGTGAGAAACCCTTCAAATATAATCAATGTGATAAAGCCTTTCATGAAACAATCATCTTCAAATACATAAAAGAACACATTTTGGAGATAAACCCTATGAATATAATCAATGTGGTAAAGCCTTTACATGAATCAGCAGTCTGAAGTCATGAGAAAAATTCATACTGCAGAGAAACCCTATAAAAGTAGTGAGTGTGGCAAAGTTTTGCATTTCATGTTAGTCTTTATACAAGAGTAAAACTTTTAGTGTGTAATTGGTCTCTTAAAGGTTTTTCAATTTACAGTAGTCTTTGAGGGCCTGAGAAAACTAATACTCAAGGAAATCTGGCCATAAAGGTTTTGGAAGATCTTTACCCAACAGACTTATATTCAGTTACACAAGTTTATTCTGGACAAAATACCTGACAAGTGTCAGCTATCTGTTCAAGCATTATGATGTTCCTCTTTATTTTGTTTGCACCACCAAACTCATATGGACAAAATGATGAGGTAGCACTTTTCTATTCTACAATTCTCTTCAGTTACATGAAATAAGGCATCCAGGTTTAACACTTAATGGGTGTGTATTAGTGCCTTTTCTGTTGCTGTGATAAAACATTATGTCTAAGTAAGTCAACTTACTAAAAGTTGGCCGTTGGGTCCAGAGGGATCCAGGATAACCATGAAAGTGGCACGGCAACAAGTGTCAAACATGGCAGCTAAAGCAGAAAGCTATGAACTCACATTTTCCACTTTGGCATGAGTGTGAAAGTGGGAACTGGAAATGGTGTGTGGTGTGAACTCTCATGCTCACTCCCAGGGAGGTACTTTCTCCAGCAAGGTGAGCATTACATATATCTTCCCAAATGATACCACCAACTAAAAAAGATTGATTTCTCTGACTTCAAGCCTATGTGCTTGCTTTCTGTTACATGAACCAGTTCATGATGAGGAAAAACTCTGTAAGTAAGCCTTTTAATGCCTCAACAACTGAGTTACAGAAATAAATGCTTACAAGAGAAAAATGTTCTTGAGTGAAAATCTGATTGTGATGTCAGTGTGTCTTTGTGTGGGTATGTGCGTGCTAATTCCCCAAAAGTTTAGATCCTTGGATCTCCTTTTAGCAGGAATTACAAGAAGTTGTCAAAAACCCAACCTTTGTCCTGGGAATGACCTTCTCTTAACTGCTCGGCTATGTCTCTCACCCTGTACACATTTTTAAGCCTTCATATATGATCTTGATGTCAGAAAATAGGAAATAATTTATACCTCTATGTAGATGTAATTGTCTTTTTAAATAAGAAACACAGAGCCAATTGTAATGTTAAAAGCCAAAGAGGTCAGAGCAAAAGCTAAGAGCTAAAAACCTTACCCTTCACTGCCGCTGCTGTCCTTCTCAGCAAGAGACCTACTTCCTGGGTGTTTGTCCCTTTTATTGCCTTTCTAATCTGCCTTCTCATTGGTTGTAAACCCAACCACATGACCTCCTCATCACTGCCCATCTATACAGACCTCCAGGTCTTCTATGGTTGGTATTGAGATTAAAGGCGTGTGTCTCCGTGCTGGCTGTATCCTTGAACACACAGAGATCTGCCTAGCTCTGCCTCCCAAGTGCTGGGATTAAAGGCGCTCACCACCACTGCCCAGCTTCTGCTATGGCTTGCTATTAGCTCTGACCACCAGGCAACTTTATTTATTAACATACAAATAAAATCACATTTCAGTACAAATAAAATATCACCATACCTCTGTTCAGGTAAACAATTTGGTAAGGACTTTAGAGACATCACAGTTGTCTTCAGTTTCAAGAAAAGATCTTGTTTCATCTCTTTTCCATCATAACCTTGAAGGAAGTAAACTATTTACCATGTTCATTCCAGACAGATTGTAGAGATGACTGCATTGTGGTTTCTATCTGGCAACATTTGAGGTAGATACTACAGTGTGCTATACATGTGGCAAATCCATTTAGTGAAGTGTATTTTGTGGTTCTTATATTCTTTCTTTGACTTCTGTTCATCTTCTGTTGTGTTTTCATTTAGTAATAGGTATTTTTCTGCTACAATGTATAGAATGGGATGCCCATCAGCTAAGTGGTCTATTGTTTATTTAAATATCAGGCAGTGTGTGATCATACTATTCAAGTAAGGGTGTCTATGAAAAGGTGGTGAGTTTTCCTGTTTTTTTTTTTCTTCATATTTTCACAAATTTCTTTGAAATTTATTATTCAATGTCAGTAATTAGCCAGGGATACATTTAAACTCTTGATGCTTATGTGTCACCTTCTTGAGTACAAGTCCAAGGGTAGAATAATGTACCCCGATGTATGCTGTTTTATTAGCATGTTTTAACAATATTAATGTTAAAATTCTTAATAGAAGAGAATACAAAAAACAATAAATACCTCATATGTATCCACAGCTGCATTTTCATGTATCTGGTAGAGATGTAATAAAGTAGGATAATCAGCAATCAGCAGTATATTTCAAAACACAGCTTGATCGCTATGGATATGTATATAGTATTTGAAGTTCTATGTGTGTTCATGTCTCCATTAGTTATCCATTTAACACTTCATCTTGAAATACTACATTCTAAGGAAATTATCCAGAGATGCCAGATAATGTAATGGCAATGAAATTTGTTTAAAAAGAAATTCTGGTGTGTGTGTGTGTGTGTGTGTGTGTGTGTGTGTGTGTGTGTGTGTGATATGATTACAGTTTTATAAGCCATGACACATATCGGAGACTGGAAGACAACTTTGTGGGGACTCCTTTTTTTTCTTATTCATATGATAATCAAGATGAGATTGTCAATCTCACTTACCACAGACATTTCCCACTGAGGCACATCTCTGATTCTTAAATAAGATTGGTTGAAACATATAAATTGTTTTTCTATGTTTTCTAAACTAAAATATTGTTTTCTTTTCAAATTGTAAACATACTTTCATCAAAGGATAGTGGAAAACAGGACCATTTGATTAAGAAATCTTATTTGCAAATGAAAATAATATACCCATATCTCTTTCTTTTGGAATGTATTAGTTTATTCTGAGGACTAAACATTTTTTCATAACACTTTCTCAAAACCACAAATGAATGCCACAGAATTATCTCAGTTGGTAAAGTGAGTTGCTGCTTAGCCTGATGACCTAAATTCAGTCTCTAAGAAACCCATAATACTCCTAGAAATTTTTCTTTTATTTCTTCACTTGGGTTGTAGCATATGCACACTCCTACACCAGCACATACATGAATAATTTTTAAACCCAATTATGTGCCATTGAGTTCACGTGTAGCCAAACAGCACTATGGATTTCATCTCTAAAACTCACATAGGAGAAGTAGATAATAGACACCTTTAAAGTTGTCCTCTCATTGCCATATACACAACATGGCTCAGGTAAAAATATAAACATAGTTAAGCATTTTTAATTGGGTGAAATTAACCAAGCAAAGAAAATAACCCTATTATTGAGAACATATGAAATGATTTGCCAGTTTAAATTATTACTATAAAATTTCAAGAAGTATTACTCTTCACCAAAACACCCCTGGTTCCTTGTAAATTTTTATTTTG